>NC_047515.1:2947969-3021490 GCF_902827115.2 Pseudochaenichthys georgianus
CGGAAACAGACTCACACACACACACACACACACACACACACACACACACACACACACACACACACACACACACACACACACACACACACACACACACACACACACACACACACACACACACACACACACACACACACACACACACACACACACACACACACACACACACACACACACACACACACACATACAGTCTGAAGCCGTCAGTGTGGAGATGATTTATGAGAATTCTTGTTTCACTTTATCCGCATTCTCACAACTTTGCAGGCTGTTTGAACCCGACCCTCCGTACGATCCTCTGTCCCCTTAACACCCAATCCCACGTGGTGACATCACTTGCGCCATGCTGGGCTAACGGGGCCCTCTCTCTGCTCATTGACTTTTACTGGACCACGTAATAATGAGTAGACACTTCACAGCCTGGCGTCCCCTAAAGGAGGCAACAGATGAGTGCCTTTCATTTGCAAACTCTACATCCATTAAATCTGTGATGGCTTCCGTGTTAAAGGCACGTCATGTACATTTACACCACGTCAAATATAAATGAATGATATTTTGAACATAACAGAACAGTTTGGCTTAAAGATGGCGGTAGGATGGCAAAGTGATGACGTTTTTTTCGTAGGCTAACCAGGAAGTTAGCTTTGCAGAAAATAAAATGTGTGGTATAAACCCGTTTGAGACAGGTCAGCAGGATAATCTCAACATATGAACCACTTATAAGATCTTCAGGGTGTAATTGCAATCGGCAGAAGTATCAACATTAAACAGGCTATACAAGCGGTGGGAGGGCTACGCGTAGGGGTGGGCGATATGACGATATATATCGTCGTGACGATATTAGGTCTCCACGATATGCTTTTTCAGAGATATCGTATCTATCGTGATAAAAAAAAAATCATTTAAAAAAATAAACTTTTCCCTTCAGTTATGCTAAAGTCTTTGATTGCACTTCAAGTCTAAAGTTTACATTTTAATTGTTTGGCACTGACTTTTCCTCATTGATGTTTTATGTTTTACTTAGTTATGTTTTACCCTCCTTCTCATGTTTATTGATGTCCACTGCTAGTGCTACCTCAGAAAGTTCGTTTTTATACTGAGAAACTTGAAGCCATATCAAAATGTTGAATTGTTCATTCAGGGATTCATTTCAGAAATAAATCCAGCTTGAAATGCTATGTTGGTCTGTTACTCCTTTTTGTTTTAGTTTCTGTTACCTTGTAGGTGCTTGTTCTGTTAAGTAACTTGAAAAATAACCATAATAACCGACATGAAAACATATCGTGATATATATCGTCTATCGTGATACTGCTTGAAAAATATCGTCATAATATATTTTTCAATATCGGACCACTCCTAGCTACGCGTTACCTCTGCTAAGCTAAAGGCGGCTAATGTTCGAAGTGTCCGTTCAAGAGTGGTGATGTTAAGGATGTACTTTAGAATATATAGTATATAATCTTGCGGAACAAAACATGAATAAAGACGAGGGAACCGGAAGGGGTAAATGCTAACTTATTTCCAAGTTCTAGGACTCATTCATGCACTATTCTATGTTTCGTGATAATAGTTTAATCCTTGTTGAAATTACAGGACTTTTTATTCTGCTGACAGAAAACATCTAAGTTATATAAATAGATTTCCTAAAAACTCTATTCCTACACAATATATTGTTGTGTCAAAAAGTGCAAGAATACACCAATCACATAAAGACACCATGTACCATGTCGTCATCTTCTTCCAACACACAATGAGGGAAAGAGTACAATAAAGGGGACACACTCTCCCCCCCTCACACAGCTGCTTGTGATTGGCTGCAGCACAATGTATTCTTTGGGGAACTAAAGAGGGCTGTTCAACAGCTCATGGCACGTGGACCATAGTTTGACCCCTCTGGACACACACACACACACACACACACACACACACACACACACACACACACACACACACACACACACACACACACACACACACACACACACACACAACATTTACTCAACAACGCCCGTCAACCATGGAGACCAGCATGCCTAGTCTTTTACATCATCATCATCATCATCATCATACACAATCTGGTCCCCATTTGTTGGGACTGTGTGTGAGTGTGTGTGCACGTCTGTCAGTATGTTTCTGTGCCTCTGAGATCATCTATGCGTGTGTGTGTGTGTGTGTGTGTGTGTGTGTGTGTGTGTGTGTGTGTGTGTGTGAGAGCTGGGACTTGGCTCTACAATGAGGACACGTTGCCTGAGAGAGTGGAAGCTGTGCAGAGCCTCACACACCAAAACATCCTCAACTGTGCTTGAACTCGGCCGCCTCCTTCCTTCATGCACTCCCTACTGAAGAACTCTGGAGGATGTGCGCACAAACACACACTTTTCCTCCGACATGACATAAATCCTCATTGGAAAAGCAGATAAAAGTCTCTGGCGGAGGCAGCTCTGGTACTGTGACTCCGACCCAGCTGTAGAAAAGCTGATCCAGTCAGTGTGAGCAGTAGAAACGGAGACTTACATTTGGACCGTCAGACAGATTTTCGGCCAAGAAAAAGTTGTTTCTTGACTTTGATCAGATGTCGTCTCATGTCATCAACAAAGCGTTTGACTGGCAGGTAAATACAGATAATATTCCTTTCATTTAAGTAGAATTTTCTCATTTGACGCTGAGATCCGTGTTGCATAATCATGTGTTTGCATATATGTCAGATCATCAAAAACATCTATTGTGATGAAAGCAACTGGAAGATATGTTACATACTTAAAGTGATTCTAACTGATTAATAGTTCACCACTTAAAACCTTCAAATACAAAGCTTTTCTTATAACAATATGGGGATATGATGATATCATACACCTTTCTGTTCATTATTTACAGCAAGCTGTTATTAAAAGCTTGCAAAGTTCATTGTTAAAGGCTTAACAAGCGTTTTGTCTCAGGTTTAGCAGAACATGAGTTTGATTATTTTAGTTTTAAACATATCCGGATGTATTGGGAACACAATATGATCCGATAATGATGTATAGCCTACTGAATGTAAATCTGATTATTGCTGAGTCAATGAAAAAGCATACCATGAGCAAACACGCACAAACAATTTATTATCTGACCCATGTTGCACATCATTTTAGACTTTTCTTTTCTTCCAAAACCAAAGTGGCAGATTCTTAAAGCACCACACAGAGTTAGGCCTTTTGACCGCTGAAGCTGCGGTTTTAAAAATATCTTTTAAAAAAAAAACATATTTCTAAAACCCCAGAACCTTAGACTGGCAGAAGCCCTGCATCACTCATGTTCAACGGCTTTTACAGTAGGTTTAGAGCATATGAAATGTTTCCTCTGTAACACAACACCTCCAGAGAAAGTGCCAGGTCGATGTGTGCACCTGCTGACAGCTGAGAAGATCATACAAACTTAGAATTTACAGACTGTAAACCGATGAAGTGCAGCATTAGTATCAGTGAGAGGATTACCACTGATTTATTGTGTGTCACCAGATCCATGTTTTAACCCAAAAGTGCTGGGTCAGCACGGGAGGCAGAATGTGTGTGATCATTGGTGGAAGACGTATTCAGATGCGTTACTTAAGTGAAAGTACCAATACATTATTGTCCAAATACTTGATTGCGAGTAAAAGTCTTATGGGGAATGGAAGCTTAGCTGTGGACTGACAGAATGGATGGACAGGACACTGAAACTGGGGTACTCACTCCAGTTTTGTGGCGTCCCTCCTCCATTCAGGGGCTTAAGAGAGGCACATCTATCATCCCAGGAGGTTTTCCTTTCAACAGAGATTCAGGCCCTGTTGCAAAAACAGGCGTTGTCTGTTGTGCACTCTCAGGAGAGAGAAAAGGGTCTTTACTTCAGGTACTTCCTGGTTCCGAGAATTCAGACCCATTCTAGATCTCCGCAGCCTGAATCAGCACATTGCCTGCAAAGTTCCATATGTAAACCAATTACTGGAAGTAGGGCAGCCGGGCGATTGGTTCACATCCATCAACCTGAACGCTTACTTACTGAACGTTTAAAATTGCTCCAAAGCACAGAAAGTATTGGCGTCTTCTTGCCTTCCAGGGGGTAGCCTACGAGTTCAGCAGACTACCGTTTGGCTACTCCCTATCAGAGATGGGGTCGTTACTAAAAAAATGTAATATATTACATATTACATATTACTTTAAAAAAAAAAGTAATATATTATACTACTTGATTACTATCAACTCGTTACTTTACTCGTTACTTTACTCGCCGAGCACGTACGAACTGCGCATGTGTGAGTGGCAATAACTCTCCTTACCAGCAGGTGGCGGTAGTGTGTATTTGTCATTCAAAACAGGCAACAACCGGAAGACAGAGAAGAAGAACAGACTACGTGATAATAAACAAACAACAAATAACGTGTGCGGTAGCTTCACCTTAGCATGTGTTCTTTGCAGGTGCTTGTTGAGGTTTGACGTGGTGTTTCCAGCAGTGGATAGCAGCTTCCGGCCTGGACACAGTTTGCACCTCACCGTCACATTCCTGTCTATTCCTCGGACGAACTGTCAGTGTGATTATGACTGATTTTAGTAAGTAACGAAGTAACGCGTGTCGGGGCAATGTTAGTAACTGTAGTGTGATTACTGAATTATAAAAGTAGCGCGTTACACTACTCCGTTACCGACAAAAGTAATAGTATTACAGTAACACGTTACACCCAACTCTGCTCCCTATCCCCACACACGTTCAGCAAATGTGTGGCCACAGCGCTTCAGCCGCTTCACGACCATGCCATGAGGGTTTTGTAATACGACCTCCCAGGTCCGGGGAAGAGGCACACACAGTCC
This sequence comes from Pseudochaenichthys georgianus, assembly GCF_902827115.2. Classification (NCBI taxonomy): domain Eukaryota; kingdom Metazoa; phylum Chordata; class Actinopteri; order Perciformes; family Channichthyidae; genus Pseudochaenichthys; species Pseudochaenichthys georgianus. Next base: position 2,952,790 of record NC_047515.1, read on the forward strand.
AATTGATCCAAATGTATTGCGGTCAATTGGAAGAAGAGCAGTCCCATGCCTCACCAGCAGGTCGGGTATCTGGGGATTTTGCTCGATGCAGGCAGACGTGCCACCCTGTCAGAGAGCAGACAGGCATCCCTGCTTCAGGCAGTTTGCAGACTGCGACAGGGGGCAACGGTGACAGCTTTGACCATCATGCAGACTCTGGGTCTCATGGCGGCTGCTCACCTCGTGGTACTGCTTGGTTTACTTATTCACCTGCAGAGGTGGTTTGCCGGCCTTCGTTTTAGATCCCACGAGGCACAAACGACGTCAGGTGACCCCCCCCCCCCCCTGAACTCCTACGTCACGGTGTTCAAGACGCATCCGTGACAGGATGGGGGGGGGACCTGCCTAGAGAGACCTATATGTGGTGGCTGGCCTCTGAAACTCGGCACATCAACCTTCTAGAGCAGTGTTTCTCAAACGTTTTCATACCAAGGACCACTTAACCATCCAAAATCACATCGTTTTTCAAGAACAGATTACAAATCGCCTGAAAATGGTACAAACGAGTGGGAACATGTGCGATGAAGGTGTTGCGCTGGGCTATGTCATGCAATCAAAAGTGAAACCTAACCTCACTCCATTGCGGAGATATACCCGCGAGATTGCGGAAAACTTACATTTATTTATTTATTTCAAATATGAAATGTTGCCAATATACTCACGAACCACTAGGGGGCGCTCACGGACCACCAGTGGTCCACGGACCACACTTTGAGAAGCACTGTTCTAGAGCTACGGGCAGTAGTACTGCTCCCACAGCACTGCAAACCCTTGCTACAGGGCAAACATGTGCTGGTGTGGAGCAACAAACGCACCACAGTGGCTTACATCAACAGGCAGGTCGGAGTCAGCTCCGCCGCCTTGTTTAGCACAGCGGAGAACCGGTGGTTGTGGGCCTCAGTGCATGTTTTTATCTCTGAAGGCCCCCCACATTCCGGGACTGGAGAACAGGACGGCCGGCCTCATGTCAAGACGAATGGTTCTCCCTGGTTCGGCAGGACAATCCACCTTTGGGGGTGGACATGTTTGCACACGAGCCATGGCCAAGATAGCTGCTGGCAGAAACCCTGCATCACCGCTGCATCTCATTCTCCCCCTCCTGGAGAGGGTGAGGCGAGAACGTCTGTCCGTCATCCTAGTGGCCCCAGGTCGCCGTGGTATGCAGAAATGACACAGATGATGGTGGGCCAGCCCTGGACGGTTCCTCAGGTCTGGGGGGCGTTGTCTCAGGAAGCAGGTGCAATAAGGGCGTTACCCACTCTGGGCCAACCTCTCCAGGCTTGGCTCCTGGGAGGGACAGGCTGAGACGGGAGGGACTGTCTGACAAAGTGATTCAGACTATCCAGGCAGCAAGAGCTGGATCCACCACAGCCTGTTACAGGCCGAAGTGGTTGGGATTCCAGCGATGGTGTGAGGAGCGGAGAATAGAGCCCCTATCTTGTACGTTGGGCTCTATTCTGTCCTACTTACAGATACTGGTGGACAGGGGGCGTGCTCATTCCACAGTTAAAGTGTATGCAGCAGCCATCTCGTCCTCCATGAGGGATTTGGCGGCAGGTCAGCCTTCAGTCAGCCGCTTATGTCGCAGTTTCTGCAGGGAGTCAGGAGGCAGCGCCCAGTAGGGCACGCCTCCTCCCTGCAATGGGACCTGCCGTTGGTGCTCGAGGCTCTGGTCACAGAACCATTTGAGCCTCTGGAGCTCTCCTCCCTGAAAGCACTGTCGTGGAAGACAGCGTTGCTGCTTGCCTTAACGTCGGCCAAGAGAGTGTCAGAGTTAACCGCTCTGTCGGTGCACCCAAGTTGCTTGTTGATCCGGGGTGACCAGAGCGGGGCGACACTCAGAGCGAACCCCTCCTTTGTTCCCAAGAGCCTAAGCAGTTCGTTCAGGGCAATGGCTATTCAGTTAGGGGGCTTTAATCTTCCAACCCATATTGAGGCCAGGGAGGCTACATTGCACCTCCTCTGCCCGGTGCGTGTGCTAGCATGCTATGTGGAGCCCACGGCTGCCATTAGGCGCACTGAACAGATGTTTGTGTGCTTTGGGGGTGGTGTTCTCTCCAAGAAACGCCTGACAGGATGGCTCTACGAGTGCATTTCACATGCCTATGGACAGACGGAGAGAGTCTTCCCCACTGGGGTCCATGCATACTCTACACTTGTTCAACGCCGTGAGTGTGGAGGGCATATGTACGGCGGCTTCTTGGTCCACGCCAGGCCCCTTCATAAGGTTTATCTCTTGGACATGTCTGACTCCTTCTCATCGTCTGTGCTTGCTGGGGCAACACAGGACTGGTGAGGGGGGGAGGCGGGCTGTGGGTCAGTAGATGTCTGACCCCCCCCCCACCCCCTGGACATAATGCACTTATGGGCCGGCTACGTTTAACGATATCTAACTAGGTGAACGCTCGCATAGTAAGGTCAAGGGGTAGTACCCATAGAGTCCAGTAGAGGGCTCCGCCTGTGCTTATATACCTAGGGTTACAATACGTAACCCATCGTTTCATGAATGTAGTGGAGTATAATTACACGATTTCCCTTTTAAATGTAGTGGAGAAGTAGAAAGTAGCATACAATGGACATACTCATGTTAAGTAAAAGTACCTGAAAATTGTAATTAAGTACAGCACTTGAATAAATGTACTTCCCACCTCTGTGTGTGATGAAACATGATTGACAGGTCTGTAATAAGAGGTACATGACAAGGGTTTCTGATGGATAAAGGGGTAAGGGAATCTTTTTCTCTCCCTCTCTCCCCCTCTCAGTGTTGTGGGTAAGTAGGCGGAAGAAAGTGGCAATTAGCAATCAGCTAAAACACTAATTAGCAGCCTCTTTATCCCTCGATCTGTGTGTCATGTCTCTACAAAGTATCAGCCTGGCTGTGTGAGTGTGTATTTGCATGAATGTAACTTCCTCGAGCGTATGTGCACGTGACATTGGAGGGCGGGGCCTAACTGGAAGTGTGACCTCACTTTTATTAATGACAACCATATGGAACGTGACCGTATGTTTTGCGGTTTCACAGAATGTGGCCTCCAGTTATGGATGACATCACTGACGGTGAGATGTGGACACTGTCAGCATCACTTGTGTTGAAATAATGAGCTATTTTTTGCTGTAAGAAATAGCAACAGTAGTTTTAATTGTGGCGTCATGCAAATAAAATACGTTTAAATAGAAGAAAAAGATTGAAACAGAAGAATTAAAGAAAAAAGGAGAAACTAGTAAAACACAGTACGGAAGACTATTGGGCTACAAGTGGACTGTTTTTACAAATCAGCACACAGCATGTGATGATCGCAGTGTTGAGAAATGAGTCGCTCATATGTCAGAACAAACACAAAATCACTTTTGGTCAGATCTAAAAAATAAATTCCCATGTGACCCTAATCCTCTTCTGTTGAAAAGCAACTCAGCAGGACTAAAAACATGAATTAAAAAAGAAACAGGTCATCAGATGGTAGATGGGCTGAATATCATCCTGCCATCATGGCTTTGGGAAGAGGTCATGCACCCAAGCAGCCAATCAGCACCTTCCTCTGTGGAGAACACTGCCCATGTGACCAACACTGAATCTGTCTGACCCCTGACCACAAACACTAACACACACAACATGTAAGTATTCTGGTGACTGGCCAACCAACATCTATGCCGACATGCTGGAAGCCCCCCCCCCATACACACACAATAATAATCAGGCTCAGGGCTTCATAATTAAAGTGAGAGTGCAGCCGGAGTGTCGGAGAGACGACACGACAGCTGACGGCTTTGTGGGCCCTCAGACTGGAAGAGAGGGGGGGGATTAATCATGGGGGATGAAGGGGATGATGGTGATGCATATGTGGGTGTTGGATGGGGTGGGGGAGATGGGGCCTATATGGGGGGCGTCAGTGTTGGGAAAGCGGAGAGAGCTTTCACTGGGGGATTAAAAATAATGGAAGTGGGGTGTACAGGGGACCCGGGGCAGCTGTGAAACCAGCCCTTTTGTGAGGGAGGGGTGTGTGTGTGAGACAGAGGGGTTACGGGGTCCCCGAGGGCTACCTTTGTCCCCTTGCCAGAGATTGGGGGTCTGCAAAGACGGCAAAAGAAATGCAATTTCACAACTGGTTCTCTCCCCGTCTCTTCAATGAGGCTCTTTGTCTCCCGCACTCACCTTCTCCTCCTTAAAGGGAAGGCCACTCCCACTCAGAGGGACTCTATAGTGAGGGGACCTGCTCCTTTAAGAGCACACACACATCTGTGAGAGCGTGTGTGTGTGTGTGTGTGTGTGTGTGTGTGTGTGTGTGTGTGTGTGTGTGTGTGTGTGTGAAAGGTACTCAGGGACATTAGCAGATTTAGACCTTTTAGATCTGACCCCTTTGTGCAACTAGAGGGATGTTGTCATGACTACCACCGACGCTAAGTGTCATTGTTGTGGAGGGCCAATCAGGACAAAGCACATATGTGTGTGTGAGAGAGTGTGTTTGATCAGTTGATTACACTTCAAGTGTTTCACCAACAGATTAGCATCACGCGGTCAGGTAGTCTGATTAAATAATGTCCCACGATGCGCTTTGAGCCGCTCGTCCAGAAAGCCTTTAATCAATATTCCTCTCTGGGATGTTATTAAAAGCTGACGCACTACTGGCAGCCGGGACTTCCGACCAGCGCTGATTTCAGCAACTCTCAAGGACAGAAGGCGAGAGGATCTGGAGTCCGCCCAGAGACGGGAAGAAAGACATCTCTCTGTCTCCCTCGCTGCCTTACACCTGCTCGGGAGGAGAGAGGGAGTCTGGGAGGAGGTGGGAGGGGGGGTCCTCCTCTCAGAGAGCTGTCACTTTGATTCTCATCACCAAGGCAACGGGTGTGCAGTCCCACAATCCTCTGCTTTGTCTGATGGGGGTAGGTGTATGTGTGTGTGTGTGTGTGTGTGTGTGTGTGTGTGTGTGTGTGCCGTGGCTGCCGGGCTGTGCCTCTACAAACCTGCATCACACACACACACACACACACATGCGCACACACACACATGCGCACACACACACACGCACACACACACACACACACACACACACACACACACACACACACACACACACACACACACACACACATGCACACACACACACACACACACACACACACACACACACACACACACACACACACACACACACACACACACACACACACACACACACACACACACACACACACACACACACACACACACACACATATGCACACAACACACATGCACACACACACACACACACACACACATGCACACACACACTGAGGTCTGCTACTATCGTCATAGCAGGTTGGGAAATCGCCATGGTGACACAGAGACAAAACTAGCTATGTCTCATATTTACGGGTAAAGAGACAGAGCAGGCAGTATTGTGCACACAAACTGGCTGAAATTACAGTGTGTGTGTGTGTGTGTGTGTGTGTGTGCCATCTCTGTACATGATAAAGTTGTTTAATGAAGAGCAGCCGGCGCGAGAGACGTCCATCACTTGTCTTCTGACTTAGACTCCGCCCGAGGCGCAGCTTCACAAAGTCTGCGTCTTCAAAGGGTCGCTATGAAAACAATACTAACCAACTGTTATCGTCCATCTCCCAGTGACACGGCTCCCGCTAAGATCTAAAGTCTAAAGGGTACTTTTCATTTGACTTGGATGGAGTGGTGCAGGAATGAGGCCGAGCAGTCATTGCACATGACACCCAGCAGCGTGAAGCTCGGGTCTAACACAAGTGACGAGATGATACTGCATTTATACAATCCTATAAAAGTGCTGTAACAATGTGGAGGTTATCCTTCTGAACAACACGTGTTCATTATCAGTAACGTGTGTGTGTGTGTGTGTGTGTGTGTGTGTGTGTGTGTGTGTGTGTGTGTGCTCTTTCTTCGATGGACCCCTTGCCATGCTAACGTGCAGCTCATCCCTGCACCCCGTGCTGCATTCAGATCAAGGTGTGTGTGTGTCGTCAGACCGCTGCACAGCAGTGATGTCAGTACTTTTGCTATTCTGAATCACAGTTGTTTGTAGCGTCGGGGAAGCCTGTCGACGTGGGTTACATATCGCGCTCGTGACCTTTTGTTCTCAGGTGGCTCAGAACACAAAGAACACATTGGCATTACCAGCGACGAACGAACGAACGCCTCAATTCTCCTCTGAGGGAGGAGACCTACATCCATGGAAGTGGAAGGGAAGAGGAGTGGAGGAAAACAACTGTTGACCTTAATGAGATATATAAACTCATACAGCTGTCGTATCAACTCTAAGCCCGTGTGGGGGGGGCATTGGCCGTTTAGTGTCACTGTAAACACTTAAATGAGCACCAATACATACAGGCCCACTTCTATGTGTGCATCCCGACGAGAGGCAACAGCAGCTTCAGTCATCTGCGTGAACACACAGGTTCAACAATAGTTGTGCAGCCAGATTGCAGAGTACAGATGCACACACACTTTCTCTTTCTCGCTGAGGCAGATGGGGACACCCTCTCTCCCCCGGCCTCCCCCCTGCTAGCCTGACCGGGGTCAAAGAGCCTATTGTCATACAGAGCGCCTCGCCTCCCCCTATTGTCTCTGCCAGTTGGAAACCCTCAGAGCTCATACAAACCTCTGCACATTCTGCTCCTCCCCCTCCTCCCCCTCCTCCTCCTCCTCCTCCTCCCCCTCCTCCTCCTGCTGCTGCCTCTCCTTTCTCCTCTTGATTTCACTTCCCCCTCCTCCCCCTCTCGAGGTGCTGACTGGGCTCCTCAATCTGTCACGAACACACAGCTGGACCAGTGCAGGAACACAGGACGCTGGAGAACATTAACTCGGGCTTCACTTTGTTTACTGAAGAAGTCCGAGTGACAGCACGCACCTACAGCTCTTATTGGTGCTGCGGTCATCCAATCAGATGATCAGATTAGATCACATGAGTCATTAATGATGCGTGTGGGAAAGCTGGTAGTTAGGACCGGAAGAAAAGATTTAAGAAAAGATAGAAAAGGTGAACATTTTCAATATATAAGGAATTCAATTGTCTTGACTACACAATATGTTTCGTTAAATAAATCATCGTTCTGGCAATATCTTCTAATTAGCCGTGTTCTCTTATTATTGTTATGTTGTTAACCTTTTGCACATTTATGTCCAATACCATCTCCTAACAATTCTCCCACTTCAAATTCTGGTATGCTCTTTTTTATGTGTCACTATAGTTTGTCATGTTCATGTTGTACTTATGTTGTGTATATGCGTTGTAAAGTTGTATCTCTTTTAAACATTTCTACTTATCCTTTTTTCAAATTGAGTCAAAATCCTTTTTGAAAGTGTTCTTATTATGCTTCTATGTGTTGCTTACTGTGCTAAATGCACCCTATAGCACATAGCATGCCTTGCATGTGTAAACCGTCTTGGTAATTAGCCTGACTCTGATTCTCCTTCCTGTATTACATCCAGGTCATCTGGCACAGTTTAGAAAAGGTGTCTGTCACATGTATATGCCCAGACCAATCAAACGACTGAGCTGAAATCAGATGATCTGTTCCCGAATGAACGGCCACGTATAATTAAAACCCAGTTTGATTGAACATCAGTGATAACAGTAATCCTGCAGAACATGGCCGGCTGCAGTGACTCTGCAGAGCGGCTGCAGGGCGCCATGATGCTGTGAGTGGCAGGTGGAATCTCTTCACCTCCCTCCCTCCCTCACACACACACACACACACACACACACACACACACACACACACACACACACACACACACACACACACACACACACACACACACACACACACACACACACACACACACACACACACACACAAAAAGCTGCGCTAGCTTCTTTTTCTATGTGGGATCCTCTTCAGGACGCCATCATTGTTTTTTGTTGTGTCTGTTTCAGCGCTGACTGAGATGGCTGCGAGCCGACATTTGCCGACTGCAGCACTCTTTTTAAAAAAGCGCTGCATGGGGATTTCATTTCTGTTACGATAATTAGTAACATTTGAAGAAATGAAGCGATAAGAAGAAAATATCCAACACCAAATAATGATACAGTTAGTGCGGTGTAAGACAGGGTACACAAGGAGAGAGTACAGGTCATTAGAAATCCTCTCTTCGATGTGGGCTGTTCTGCCATCGTGAAACAGATGAGTAGCTGTGAGCAGATAGCTGCTGATATTAAAGGATAAGGCGTGTGGAGGTGAATCCAAGTGAATCCTATTCCTCACCACAGCCTGAAGCAGTGGGGGGGGGGGGGACAGAGACATGTTCAGACCTAAGTCTTATTGGGAAAACTTCTGTTGGAGGGTAACCAAAAATCCCGCCTCGTTATGTTGAAGATAAAAATATCTCAATTTCTGTTTCCATAAGTAATTTAAAAAAAGGTAAACTTCTTCGATTTAAAACAAATATTTTATGTTGAAAAGTTGAACGCTTTCACTGTTTTGCAACACAATGCATTCATTTAACATGTTGGGTGGTTTCATGTGTATTCTGTACAGGATTATTGTTCTTAGAGCGTCTTGGTAAAACACGTACCTTCCCCTTGATTATAAACTTAGTAAAACATGTCCTGATGAGTTTATGGTCTCAATGCTTAGTGTTGAGTCTTCAATATGGCATGCTTTTGTAAATGATGGTCATGTTTAGAGTCAAACATACTAAAACAACATGTGCTGCCTGCCAGAGGACCCTCACTCTCAGACAGAGTCAACGCATGCAGTGTGACAGAAAGTGGATGATACCTTTAAAGTCATACTTCAAATACAGTCGACTTTTTAAAAACGTTATTTTACTTCAAAGTCATGTCCACGTGGAGAGCATTAGGGAACGCCAAGAACGAGATTCAGGCTGTCCTGAATCATCTCAGAAAGACACACACACACACACACACACACACACACACACACACACACACACACACACACACACACACACACACACACACACACACACACACACACACACACACACACACACACAGACCTGTAGTGGGGATCGATGTGTGTGTGTGTGTGTGTGTGTGTGTGTGTGTGTGTGTGTGTGCCAGAGCATTGTGTGAGTGATGAGATGCAGCGAAAGTGTTTGAGAGGCTTTATGACAGTCGTATTTCACTGACAGACTGCATTACCCTACCACATCCCAAGGACACACTCACACACTCCCACTCTCACTCTTACTCACACACACACTTTCAATCTCACACACACACACACACACACACACACACACACACACACACACACACACACACACACACACACACACACACACACACACACACACACACACACACACACACACACACACACACACACACACACACAAACACACACACACACACACACACACACACACACACACACACACACACACACACACACACACACACACACACACACACACACTTAGTGCAGCATTGATCTGCGGGCAGGCCGGCCATATTCCTGCTGTTCTATTCACGGCTGGCCTCGCTGGAACCCTCAACACTCCGTTATTAAAAGTCTAAACACGAAGGCAGCAAATGGAGAGAGGTAGAGGATGGGGGGGGGGTACTGAAGTGAAAGGAAAACATATTGATCACTAACTTCCTTATTTCTAATTGGTAATTCTGCTGTTTTAAATCATGCAGGCCACCGTAGACAGAGTATCAACGATGTTGTAGGAATAAAGGGATATCTGCGCTACAGAGCACAGAAATGTAAATGCTGTCTTCATTGAGCAGGTGGGGGTCCCTGTCCCCCTGCCCCACCCTCTGTGTGGCAGGTGGGGTGCAGAGTGCAGCCTGTGAGGCCCCTTTCACACCAACGCAGCTCCCGCTCTCGCTCCGTGCTACAGCTTTTCTGGTTCGGAACCGGTTTTTCTTTTCAGCCCCCGTTTTGTTCACACCACCCAGAGCCCGTATGGTGCAGCCGCGGCTGAAGCCAGATTACATTGAATAACGACTTCTCCAACCTTATACTTTTCTCCAGAGTGCCATGGTTCATTGCCGCACTCCGACGTAAGCGTGACGTAAGCGGTTCTTGCTTCTAGACCGACACTTTTTTGCTTCTTGGTAAGCACCGGTTTTCGGTGCTTAGAGCCGGCTCCGCTGCGGTGTGAACAGGAAAAAACGGTGCTTATCAGGCTCTAGCTCCGAAACCGGATGTGGGGGATGGGGGTCAAGAAGGCCCCGAGTAGCTGCTCTGCGTCTGACAACACACTCCACCTGTCCTGTCTGACATCTGGACGGTTTAATCAGATACTCCGATCACCAAGTTGAGTTAGTTTGACTCTCTGGTCGTTTCAGAGCCTGGGATTTGTTTCCAACTTGTTTTCTGATGTGGTGAAAGAATGAGTTCTAACACCCCAATATGAGTTAGCATGTTACCACTTGTGGTTCCCTCGTCTCAAAGTCAGTGTATTCCTTTGTGTGTTTGGCTAGAGGCTGAACTATGGTCTGTCGGTAACACAATCTGAACAAATGTTCACAATTTGTTCCACCTCATTAAATACGCCACTACCGTCAATGTTCCAAACCTCTATTTTAAAACAGTGGTTGCGAACAAGTGGCCAAACAGTAGCCTTCTTTAGCTTAGCAGTGGCGATACAAAACCATGATGTCGTTTTTGTATAGACTTTAGATTTGTACTTCGGACAATAGCATTTACGTTTCATAAAGGTAATGTTAATATGAGGGAATACACTGCTGACCAACACATAGTATAAATGTGTGTTTGCCACAGATCTTATTTTCTGCTTTAATTAAGAATCCAATGGAAAAATCGCCTCGCTTTTTTCCGAGGTAGCGTCGACCTCTTTGAGGTGATAACCGAGCTGTATGTCAGTGTGGTGTTAACCCCGCGCTGGAGGGTCTCTTTCTGCACGAGTTCATGCTCAGCAGCCCCACCAGAGCTCAGGGTTCAGCTCCCACCGGAGCCTCCAACACAGAAGCACACTCAGAGGCACTTAAGAGAGGATCAACAAGCTTCCGCTACTTTCCATTTGAACTTTTCCAAAACAGAGCTCCTCCACTCAAACTATCTGAGCATCAAAGTCAGAACTTCAAGGTCGTGGGGATATTTCCCAACCAAAAACAATTTGAGTTAACTGTGGTTTGTTACTTTGTCTCGTTGCTAAATCCAATAACAGATCATAAAACAGAACGACATGGCGCCGGATAACATCAGCAAGTGAAAACATCTGAATGGGTATTTCCTCTGTCCTCTCTTCATAGAGCGGCTGGTACAGATCTGGATGTGATGTCTGCCTCTGATGGCGTAGTGTTGTGTCTGCAGTGCGATGCCTCTGTCTGTCAGCCTGCGGCTCCGACTGGTACTGAGCGCCGCCGTCATCGCTGTTTCATCAGCTCTTCATTCATGCATTCAACATTGCAGGAGCTGATTCCTGGAGCCTTTTAAATGGAAAGTCCCCCTAAAAAAAGCTCCCATCTGATTTATGTATTCATTTCTTTAGTCTGATCAATGGATTTGTCGAATGACAAATATCAAACATTGTCTGATTTCTGCTTCTCAAATATGACCATTTGCGTTTCTTTTGTCTCATAACTCGATAATCCACTAATTTAAAAAAGCAATCAAATAGTTGTATTTGTATTTATTGGTCTTTTATTTTTTTATCTGGCAAATTCCAAATTCATTGACCAGTTTGATAATTTTACCGAATATATATATATTTCTTTAATTATCTGCAGCCTCTAAAAAGAATGATGATCAAAATGCAAAACCAAAATATCAATGGCTGAACAGCGTGCCATGCGTAAGATATGTTTCCTCTGTCTGAAATACTGTCAGTACAGACACGGTGCGATCAGCTGCTCAGACAGACTGCACACACTTCCAACGTCAATCGGATGCAATCATTTGAGAAGTTCAGACGGAACAAAAGAAGGAATCTAATTTAGCTGAAATCATCTCGTTATAACAGAGACACAGCAGACATGTGTAATGAATACGTCGCTTAATGAAGGCGGGAAATGGCCAACAGCACATTCATTATAGTTGCGTGTGTGTGTGTGTGTGTGTGTGTGTGTGATATGTAATATGTTTCCATCTCTCAGTCTGAGAGCTTAGAGCTGCATAAGAGGCTTAGAGCACTGACATCAGTAATGTTGATAAAGGCCGTGTGTGTGTGTGTGTGTGTGTGTGTGTGTGTGTGTGTGTCAGGTGTGTGCAAGTGCGTTAGGTCATCAGCCTTGTGCGACAGATGTGTGCTGGTTCTCTGTGCAGATGGGACATTGCATGCTGCAAACTGCGATCATGGCGTGGGATTAAAGACAAAGCTCTAAAATGGTGGCACGCTGCGACAGAGGACGGACAGAGGAGACACGGAGGGACGGACAGAGGAGACACGGAGGGACGGACAGAGGAGACACGGAGGGACGGAAGAAGAGATCCAAAATCTGAAATCCGTGATTGTTTTTTTGCCACTTTGTTTTAACACGGTACATGTCAATATGGACAATACAAGTTTGTGGACGACCTTCACATCTTAGTTGAATGTCCACACGCTGTGCCAGATCACCAATCTATTATCTCACATGTGACTCGAGCTTCTCGGCTGCTAATGAGAACCTCCTCGCCTCCTCTCCTCTGCAGGCGTGTGAAGGTGAGTCAGATGGGAGCATGTGGTCCTCGTCCTTCAGGGCGCCACATTAACAATCGGCTTCAGTTCACATCGGGCTCGTTAAAGTGTTTAAATGTGCTGAAGTCACCGCCGCAGGAATGTGTACTGCTCTGCGAGGGCTATATGAAAACACATAGGCCCAGTTCCAAACCGACCCATACACACTCTCCCTATCGGAGACGGCAGTGGCTCAGTCTATAGCGACTTGGTCTTGGAACCGAACCGTGTATCTTCTTCTTCTCTCAACTTTCATTCTGTGTGCGTGTTCCCATCGAGGGTCTGCTTCATTAAGTGCTGTTCCAAATCAACTGGGCAGTGAAAGTTATTTAACCCTCCAACAGGAAGTTATCAAACGCTCCAACAGGAAGTCTGCATCGCCCCTGTGTAACCAGCTCCCCTACCTGACCGATGTTCGTGTCTGATATGGAACAATGTACAATACTCGTGTCTTGTCTTGAAAACGGTTCATTGGATTGTTACGTTTTGTATATTTACAGGGACTTTCGCATAAATTAAACAGCCATACATGTTTGATGTCTATTTAGTATTAATTGTTTTCTTCCGAGAGATGCTGATATGAAACCATGGTTACAAAAACGTTTATCTTGTGGAGAGGGGAGTTTGTCCCAAAGCTCTCGGCTGTATTTCCAACCTCCACCTCACCTCCAGTAGCCTCATCCAGCTGAGAGAGACGCAGTTTACTCCGTCACGGAGTGGAAGGGTGGAGGCGTCGGTTTGGAACTGGGCCCTTGAAGCTGATATCATTGTCCATACACACTGTGTAGTAATGACATCATGTCTCATTGTCACAGATCAGACTTCTTTTCTTTTCGGTGCATTTCTTTCTTTTTCTTTGATCAAGGATCACGTTGCAGAGTCTGCAGAATTTAATTCGACAACGTCTCAAGATCTCACATCTGGCCCTTCACTGGATGTGTTGGGAATGTGTCAACCTGTGAGGTCAGAGGTCAGCTGCACTTTATTTTAGCTCAGCAAGAAGATCACTATTCAGTTTATCAGGTTGAATTTATATTTTCGCAGTAAATCTGATTTATTAAAATCCAATGTTCATACCAGTAATATCGCTTTTTGGTGAAGATGACTCTATTACTATTCGTCCCGTTGAAATGAAATGGAGCCACCTGAGAGATGAATCTTAAAGAATGAACAGTTCAGTATTCAGATGGTCTCCGAACATCCGTTAAAAACTGAACGTTGTTTCTGGAAACGATCCAGACCTGGTGTTAAAACCGGCAGAAGAATCCTCGATCTCTGCTATGCCCCATCAGTGTGTGCTCAGCATCATCAGCATCTGTCTCAGTGACACATCTGGCGAGGCTCTGAAGCCGGACTGCAGCCAGAGAACTGCAACAGGACACGAGAGGGAAACTTTGACGGCATCAATACTAACTCATTTCCAGATTTGAGTTAGTCTTGATGGCTTTGCCTCCGTGTGCGAGCAGAGGTCAGCACCTCGAGGTGAGCAGAGGAGGGAGCGGGTCGATTCTAATTATAAACAGGTGTCGCCTATGAATATTTGATGTGCAGCGGCAGCGGCTGTGCGCCTTCGACTGAACGGGCGATAAAGCAACGGATTCACCTGTCACATACGCTTATCATGGTGCTGCTGAGCGCACGGAACAACTGGATCAGGTTAGGTGAAACAATCATATTAAGTTGAACCTTATATTTGTTATTTAAACGTAATATTATTGCTTTCAACTAACCTGATACAGTTATATGAAATCTGTAGACGAAATACATTTGTCAATGTTTCAGCTTTTAGTGAAATATAGTGAGCTAGTTTTTGAGGTAGCGTTAACGTTTTGGATTCTTCGACAGTTGTTTTGAATGGTTCTGATGGTTACCACGAAGGACATTATTACCTACACAGCTAGCTGCATTAGAAAGGTTCACATCTATAACATTCATACATATTTAATTCAAAATTAAAGAGAAATTCAAACTAATTTAACATCCAAATGGTATGCCTTTTTAAGCCTCTGGGTAGAAGTCTCCAGAAGTCAAGCAGGAAGTCTTTAAGACCCAGGAAGTGTAGAAGTGTAAGCGGGCAGTGAATCAGATTTGAAGACGGCCTCAGCTTCTGGTATGAAAACATACAAACTATTTGTTATCATCCTGATAAAACATGTTCAAACAATCTCAACATGTTCCTTGGCTACACCTCAAACCTGAGCGCTCCGGTGTCTTTACGGTGGAACATGTGGAACAATTCCAATACAAGTTATTTAATGGCAGCATTATTGTCTCACACAGGGAGGCTTCCTCTAATCGCTAAATGGGAAGGGTTTCTTGTTTTTTCCACGTTCTCTCACTGATTGCAGCTCTGCAGACGCCGCGTTGTCACAACACTCTGCGCGTCTCATTGTAATGAACCCGGACCGGGGGGAAGCGGCGCCGCTTCTATATTTGGAAACGGCACTGCCTTGTACTGTACGGGTAACACATCTGTTGTGCCATAATAGTGAATGGTAGGCCGTTTGTGTGTGTGTGTGTGTGTGTGTGTGTGTGTGTGTGTGTGTGTGTGTGTGTGTGTGTGTATGTGTGTATGTGTGTGTGTGAGGATGAATGGTGGACTGTCTGGTCCCCCCCCCCCCGCTCTTTGCTACAGTAATTGGTCGTCGGCTTAAGTGCTGCTGCTGCACTATTCTCCAGATAGATGGGATGGAGGGAGAGACGGAGGGAAGGAGGGAGAGAGGAGGAAGCTGAGGAGGAAGGGGGGAGGGTATAACTGATTGATGGGTGCTGGATCGAAGGATGTATGGATGGAAAGGGACGAGGACATGGAGGGAGGAAGGACGGTGGGATGTATGACTGAGTGGAGGAATGTAGGCTACAAAAGGAGAGCGGGCTAACAAAAAGAATTCAGCACACATTTCTTCCAGATTCATTTTGTTCCGTGCTGCCGTTAAGACTCAAGACATCTTAACTGACTTCTGCCTCCTTGTTCTCTACTCCCTGTCAGCCTTGGAATTGCTGTGTTTGAACTCACAGTTGTTTACATCCTGTTACCTCGGTTTCCATTGTCTTGGATTTTCTATTATATATAGTATATTTAGTAACTGCAGCAACTACACCCCCTCGGGTACAAGTATGCAGTTCCTTTGAAAAGTGTGATGTTAGACATTCGAGCATTTACTGTAAAAGTCCAAATGACTTATGTTGTTATCTTCTCCTTCAGGACCCAGCTCTCCGACAGGCTTCACCAGCACCATGTTCTATAGGGGCAGCCGCACCGCGTTGAGATGCAGACCAGGGGCAGGGGCCAGAGGGGCTTTATATGGATCTGATTTTGGAAGGCAACTTACATGTCTTGCCTCTGTGTTGAGACTTGTTGCTGGATACGACTGTTAGTTTAGGCGCGGGACCTTTTTCGCGTTAACTGGGTAATACTTCTTCTTTTTAAGTTTTCCAAATGAGCGTACCTTGAACACCAGAGTGCACTAACCGAGCCACCAGAGCTTTCATTTTGAAAAGATGGAAAGTGTTGGACCGTCCGATGACAGATTTACACTTTTGTTTCCGTTTCATACGACCAGATACAATGCCCCAAACTTCAATGACCTCCGCCAGGTTTGCCGTGACAGCTGCGGGGGGGAAGGGGGGTTGTATGCAGGAGGGGGAGGAAGGGGGAGGAAGGGGAGGAAGGGGGAGGAAGGGGGAGGAAGGGGGGTTAGGGTTAGGAAAGATGGCCGACTAATGTCTTCCGAGGAGGGAGAGGAGTTGAATGAGACACTTTAGCCAAGACACAGCAGCAACTCTCTCTCATTAGACTGGCCCCGTCACACACACACACACACACACACACACACACACACACACACACACACACACACACACACACACACACACACACAGATGGGCCCTTGCAGCAGGTGGGCCTTTTGATTTGTCACCCAGGAAGAACCGTGTCTCATTTGCATACAGATGCCCCCTTCAGAGCTTAAGAAGGGTGAACACACACACACTCACACACACACACTCACACACACACACACACACACACTCACACACACACACTCACACACACACACACACACACACACACACACACACAGAGGCCCATACAACCCTCTCTTTCTTTTTTCTTTCTTTCACTTGTCTCCCTTCCTCCCCTCTTTCTCTCTTGGCTGTGCAGTGATATTGGCGAACAGAGCTCAGGAGAGTGAAATCCATGCATGCCTGTGTGTGTGTGTGTGTGTGTGTGTGTGTGTGTGTGTGTGTGTGTGTGTGTGTGTGTGTGTGTGTGTGTGTGTGTGCGCATCTTGGACACTCTTGCACCTTGCATCTGTTGTAGCTGGCAGAGCTTTCAGGAGTCTTGTTTGCCGGTGTCAAACAACGGCGGCTTGTTTGCAGACCCACACTGACACACACATTCACTCTGCTTAAACACACTCACACACACACACACACACTCACACACACACACACACACACACACACACACACACACACACACACACACACACACACACACACACACACACACACACACCGAAACAACACGAATGAGAGCTGAATTTCAAACCAAAGAAACAAGTGGAGATGGTTGTGTTCAGACTCGAGGAATAGGGGCTTCTGCAGCCGGGATGAACGCAGGGTGGGACGTTAAGCCTCCCAGGAAAGCACTTCACAAAGTTCAGTGATTGTTATTTCCAAAATGCTTCATCCTTGAATTCATGTTTCACACTGGCAACAACTTGATGTTTTTTTAAATTGTATTTACAGTAAAACAAGGCACCGCATTGTGTTCCTTGTTACAGCTCACTGTAAGCATCTCTCTGTCCAAGCGCAAACTATTGCTTACATTTGGAAAAATATCTTTTTTTAAACAAAGCTTTTTTTGTATTTGCATTATATTTTCTTACTATATTTCTTTAGGGTTGTCTTCCGAGCGTCTGCAGCTCAGTTACGTTACACACCAACACACCGGTCTTCTCTTCTACCCATCAGAATATGTATTCCCAGCTCTCGGCACACGGAGCCATCATAAAGGAGCGACAGGAATCCGGCTGGAGCTCTGAACGTGTTTAAAAGCAGCACACTGTGTGTCCGACAAGTCTTCAGCCGAGCTGCAGAAACGTCCTGCTGTGATTGGCTCGAGGGGGGCAGCAATTACATCAGAGACTCTGCAGGCGCCACGACAACACCGAGGGTCTCTGAGAGTTCAACATGGGGCTGCGTAGACTCGGTTCAGAACCTCTTCAGGAGCCCTGGAGGCTGACGTGTTATTTCTGAGGGAAAAGGACGCGTCGTACACATTTGGGTCATATCAATATGCTGCACGACACTCAGTCACCTGGCGCTGAACAGACACCGCTGAGCCACGAGGGCACGAACACCTGACCTCGCCGCTGTTTCCCACGTGGTTTGAGGTTTCAAAGAGGAGACCGAAGAGGAGACAGAAGAGGAGACAGAAGAGGAGTCAGAAGAGGAGTCAGAAGAGGAGACCGAAGAGGAGACAGAAGAGGAGTCAGAAGAGGAGTCAGAAGAGGAGACCGAAGAGGAGTCAGAAGAGGAGACAGAAGAGGAGTCAGAAGAGGAGACAGAAGAGGAGACAGAAGAGGAGTCAGAAGAGGAGACAGAAGAGGAGTCAGAAGAGGAGACAGAAGAGGAGACAGAAGAGGAGTCAGAAGAGGAGACAGAAGAGGAGACAGAAGAGGAGTCAGAAGAGGAGACAGAAGAGGAGTCAGAAGAGGAGTCAGAAGAGGAGACACAAGAGGAGTCAGAAGAGGAGACAGAAGAGGAGTCAGAAGAGGAGACAGAAGAGGAGACAGAAGAGGAGACACAAGAGGAGACAGAAGAGGAGACAGAAGAGGAGACACAAGAGGAGTCAGAAGAGGAGACAGAAGAGGAGTCAGAAGAGGAGACACAAGAGGAGTCAGAAGAGGAGACAGAAGAGGAGTCAGAAGAGGAGTCAGAAGAGGAGTCAGAAGAGGAGACAGAAGAGGAGACCGAAGAGGAGTCAGAAGAGGAGACAGAAGAGGAGACACAAGAGGAGTCAGAAGAGGAGTCAGAAGAGGAGTCAGAAGAGAAGACAGAAGAGGAGACAGAAGAGGAGACAGAAGAGGAGACAGAAGAGGAGTCAGAAGAGGAGTCAGAAGAGGAGTCAGAAGAGGAGTCAGAAGAGGAGTCAGAAGAGGAGTCAGACCGCGGTTATGTTTTGTTCTATTTCACATTTCTCAGTTATGGAAGTGTACTTGTTCTGGACGTCTTTACAAACAACACCTTCACTAATAATGAACCTAACTGTAAGGCAAGGCAAGTGTGTATGTAGCACATTTCAACACAAGGCCATTCAAAGTGCTTTACAAACATGAAGGACATGAATAGCATTAAGAAACATATTGATATCTAAAAACTCTCATTTAAAAGCAATGATATAAAATGACATTTAGAAACAGAGTTGCAGAAACTCCAGATGTGCATCAGATGCAGATCCGACCTCCCTCTGAGGCCCTTGGACGGTCAGCATGCTCGGTTACGCCCATCAAGCCCTGGAACGCTCTCCAGCTGACCGTAAAACCTGCACTGATTTTGACTCCTTTTCTTACGGTGCAAACAACATGATATTAACCATTTGAACTGTACCGTCATACTACATCTTAGATATTCTATTTAAGTGTATTTGAAGCGTACTAAGTATTAATGTGTTGAGCTGAACTTAAGGTTTAATGGTGTGACTGATCATGTGATGTTATTGTGTGTTTACTGATTGTGATGAACGCGTCTGAGGACCACAGATGAGATGAGCTATTAGCTCTAATCTGGCATCTCTTCTCGTTGCTGAGGTTAATGTTTTTGTATGCATGGTCCTTCTATAAATAAATACAAAAATACAAACCTGTCTCTGCGGTCCTGCCTGACTCTCGTCATGCTGCCTCCCTGATGGCTTCCTCAGGACTGTAGCTGACATCCTCGTGGATTCATCTCCTCATCACAGACACATGCATTTCAGACACATTCGGTCTCTATGCTGTCAAATGTATTATCTCTTGGATTTACACACGGCACCTATTCAGGTCTGCCCGTCCTGGGAGGGATCCCTCCTCTGCTGCTCTCCCTGAGCTTTCTCCCATGTTCCCTTAAACTGGGGGTTTTCTCTGGAAGTGTTTCCTTGTACGATGTGAGGGTCTGAGGACAGAGGGTCTAAGGACAGAGGGTCTAAGGACAGAGGGTCTAAGGACAGAGGGTCTGAGGACAGAGGGTCTAAGGACAGAGGGTCTAAGGACAGAGGGTGTCGTATTGTCATACTGATATTCTGTACAAACTGTGAAGTCCACTGAGACAAATGTAACATTTGTGATATTGGGCTATAAATAAACATTGATTGATTGATTGTCCATGTGTGTAGTTACAAACAGCAGGGTTAAATCAATGTCCTCTCTTCCACAGCTCAGACACACAACCACAACTTCTGACTCACAGGACGACACACACACACACAAACACACACACAACCACACACACACACACACACACACACACACACACACACACACACACACACACACACACACACACACACACACACACACACACACACACACACACACACACACACACACACACACACACACACAGAGATCCCCTCCTCTCACATGTCAAATCAGGGCAGAATTAAGAGTTTAGACAAACACAATTTCACCTCTGATCCTGTAATCCTGATATGTGTGTGTGTGTGTGTGTGTGTGTGTGTGTGTGTGTGTGTGTGTGTGTGTGTGTGTGTGTGTGTGTGTGTGTGTGTGTGTGTGTTGGTGGGGGTGCAATGTGAGCCCAGTCAAGGCCCCTATGTCCCTCAGGACTCACAACGTATGTCAACACATAGTTTTAAGGCCGCACACCCACACACACACACACACACACACACACACACACACACACACACACACACACACACACACACACACACATACACACACACACACACACACACACACACACACACACACACACACACATACACACATACACACACACACACACACACACACACACACACACACACACACACACACACACACACACACACACACACACACACACACACACACAAACAGGGACCTCAGCCTTTATAAATCCATAAATCTGACCCGCAGCGCTGGAATGAGGCTCTAATTGTGGATGTCAACAAAAAGCAGGAGGTCAGAGGCCTGTACTACGAAGCCGGTTCAACCTAACCTGGATATGTTTGAGTTAGCCGGTTGGCCTAATCCAAACATACGCGCTCTCGCTAAACGGTCCTACGACGCGGGTCATCAAGTGGATCGCTCAAGCCAGCCGTGTCCTATCTAGTTAGGTGCGCATTCACATGAGAGGGGTGGTATCTGGAGCATTCGACCAATCACAAACATGGACAAGCGCACTGACAGCGCAGCGTCATACTTCCTGAATGAAAAGTGAACTTTAATACTAGTCAAATATGAAGAAGTTAAACTTTAAACATCCATGACTTAAACACTTGATCCAGGATCAAAGCCACAGAGCTGCACCTGCAAGGTGAATACAGCTGGGAACAGAACACGTGTTTGAATGCTACATTAACAGGTTTATGATATCACTGCCCGTCTAACACACGATCTGACTTTAATTACATTTGACTCGAGTGTTTCGTCAACTTAATGTGTTGCTTAAAGGTGGGGTAGGTAAGTTTGAGAAACCGG
Organism: Pseudochaenichthys georgianus; assembly: GCF_902827115.2. Lineage (NCBI taxonomy): Eukaryota > Metazoa > Chordata > Actinopteri > Perciformes > Channichthyidae > Pseudochaenichthys > Pseudochaenichthys georgianus. Next base: position 2,974,120 of record NC_047515.1, read on the forward strand.
CTCGAGGTCGCTAGAATTTGAAAATACACAACCTGAGAAAATCTGCCACTTCCTTATAGAGCCCCTCCTCCAACACACACGAATGCGCACATGACCAATGAGCGCACGAGATAAGTTTGTGCCCCGATGGAAGGCTGACAGGCAGGTAGGCCATCCAATCCGTTTGGCCCGGCTAAACGGATGTACTTTTTCTACAGATTACTTTTTTTTATGGATTTTTTGTCAAAGCACTTCAGATATTCATTGCTATCGGGATGTGAAGAGCATTCCATGGAATATAACAAAAAGTGTATCTCGAGCCGGTTTCTGAAACTTACCTACCCCACCTTTAACATAATACTTCTGCATACAGTCTGTGACACTGTGAGTGTTGCACAGCCAGATACGGCTCAGCTGACTCAGATAAGGAGATATGTGATACATTATGAAGTGATATGCCGCGGACTGTACTTAATGTTACTCTGATCCGGTTACTTATGTTGTGGCAGATATTTAAGTAAGCTTTCTTAACGCTAATGTTATAACAGTCAGATTGCTCTGAAGATGGAGGTGATATTCTATTAATGTTCACGTTCACACAGTCGGTGATTTTTGCCGGCCGTCTTTCCTGCAACGGCAGCTTTTCTGTATTTCCTTTCTCCTGTAATATGACTTGATCGCTTTAAACTCCGCACACTGAGCTCTGATTGGTCAGCAGGCGGTGCTTTCACTGAGTTGATCTCTTAGCCTGCAACCTAACCTGGTCCGGGGCAGGTTAGCCGCTAAGCATAAGTTACCATGGAGATCGAGCCTGCTAAAAAGAGAACCAGCTTCGTAGGACCGGACAGCCGGAGTGTTCCCTGAATGTAGCCGCTAAGCGAACATCCTGCTTCGTAGTACAGATGCCTGGTTAGCTCTGAAGGGAACTCAGGAGATGCCCCTCAGCATCAGAATAAACAGCCTCTTTACGTGTGTTCTATCATTATGATAAACTGATGGATGACTGAGATCATAAAACGTTCCTTAATGGGTCTAAACACTTTGCACATCTTTTCATACACACTCCTTTCATCCTTCACTTCCTTCACGAGGACAGGTGGACATATTTCTCTTCAATGGCTGTTTTTCAATGACCTCATCCATCCACCTGTCACTGTTCAAATGTGTATGTATTGTTCTCATGAAGAAGCAACATGGCACCTTGTAACACAGACACAGATAGAGCTGAGGACTGCAGCATCGGGCCGCAACATGAAGTCGATCAACAGAGAGATACACGCCAACTAATTTGATAATAATTGAAACATTATTGTATGTGTACATGCTAAAATGATATGGAGATTTCCAACTTTTCTCTGTTTTTTATTACATTTAACTAAATATTTACAGATATATTACAATCTGGGATTTTCTTTACTAATGTTTGAAACTGTATTGACCGATAATGAATTTAGAATATAACTGAACTGATGTGTCATTTCTTTAAAATACTAATGAATGTGAATGAATACTTTAGATTACAAAGTAGTAATTCAAAGTGTCAAAGTGTCAAAAGATTCCAAACTTCCAAAGCAGCAGGGGGGGGGGGGGGGGGGGTTGTGGTTTCTTACCTGGGTAGAAGTCTTTGGATTTGGACAGCTTGATGGTGGCTCCGGTCTCTTTCTGCAGCTGGACGATGGTCTGACCTCCCTTACCGATGATCGAGCCCGCCGCATAGCTGGGAATCAGAACCTTCAGGAAGTACTCGCCTTCCTCTGCAGCAGGAAACAGGAAACAGGAAGTCAGAGAGAGCTACAGCAGGGCATGTTGTTTACATTCATCTTATATTAAAAAAGCCACAGTGCATTATTGGTGTGTTTGACGCTTTGCCCTCATGCCCGCCTCGTGTTTCCTGCATTGTTCTCGTTTTTTGGCAACGCTATGGTTCCTTCAAAGGGAAAGTCGTTTCTCATCCAACACAAACTGTGAATTGGAAGTGTGTGTCAGTACTGTCTGACAGAACAGATGCAGGCTGGTGCCGCCTCTCTACACCAAAGCAGAATCATTTGTCTCCATCCAATCCCCCCCCCCTCAACCCCCCCTCTCAACCGACCATCCGAAGCCTCCTCGAGCTGCATAAATCCAGCGGCATCAAACGTAGACTGATATCCATGACAACTAATTATTTCCATAATCTGATGAATCCGTTATCTCCCCCCTTTCTCCACGCGTCCGTTTGAGCGAGCCTCTAAACACTCTCTCCAGATTGGTCTGATCTAATTTCAGCGTCAGGCCGGAGGAATCTGGTCCTCGTCACCGCCTTGGCACGAGACGAGACGGGGGCTGAAGAATATGCAGCGCGTCGCTTTTATTATTAAAGCTAATCAGATTCAAACAACGCTTGTGGATGTGGCGCCTCGTGAATGCATAACAGCACATGCCGCCCCGACACATGAACACGTGTGCAGGCGAGCAGATATCATGCTAACATGGAGATCCACCTGCGGGAGTTCACAGTCAGTGAAACTCTAAATACGAAAGTCAAAAGGAAGTCGGTTTCCCGTGTTCTTCTGATTTCACCCTGAGCTCAGCTAATTGTCCGAACGGGATAAAGATGTCTTTGAGTGCCAGCCATCATGGTGGACAAACACAAAATCAGCCTGATGGGGAAATGCAGCGCGCCTTCCAGCTGAAGAAACAACCTGCTAGGGCTGCATGATTTGGAAGCATTGTGTGAATGAATGAGATTTCAACTGACGTTGCAATCATGCTGTTGCTCACAATATTGCAGGGACTTATTATTTGTAGCACTATAATATTCAGAATCATTCAAACGTAAATGTAAAGGGTTATGAAGTGGTTCTTTTAAGAGGATCTGTTCCTATCATATGTTGTGTTTTTGTTTTGTATGTCACCAATACTTAAATGGTAAACTAAATGGTATTCGAGCCTGTTTTATGAATTTTCTTTTCGTCTTAAGTGTGTTGCACTGTTGGAAGAGCCTGAGACTTCAGACTTCCCTTTCCAAATCTACATTCTGCATCTGTTGCTAGTGTCCATGACAACAACACCTTTACATCTTAACCTGTTAAGCCCGAAGGTCCCCGCCGACGGGGACCCTGATTTTTTGTATACACACTCACACAAATATTTTTAATATTTTTTTAAGAATATTTTTTTTTATTTACATTTTTTAAATTTTTTTTGTTTTAATGGAATGAATACCTATAGTGATTATTCAATGTAATACAATGATTTTTATAGTCTGGTATCTGAAAAAGGTCAAATGGCACTGATGGGCCCAAATGGGCCCAAAGCTTATTCCGCCTGGACTTTATTTTCATAAACCTCTCTAAAAAGGTCAAATGTCACTTGTTTTGCCTCAATCTTGATACAGGGTACTTATTATATGTTATAATCTGGATTCCTAAAGCTTTTAGGCTACTAACCCATCATTCAAGGTTGGTCTTAAAGTAATGGGTTTTCTTTAGACGGAGACAGGAATTTACATTTTTTTGCTATGTTCCATCTGAATTTACTCTGACACAGAAACATCTATATTGATTCTGACACTTCTACATCCAACTCACTGATGTAACCTTGCTTTGATAACAAAAATTATTCATATAAACCTTTTAGAAGTGAAGTTACAGTCATTTGTTCTGGGAATGTCATTTTCGAGCCTGAAACCTGAAAAACAGGCTCGGGGTTTAACAGGTTTTAAAGAAACCCACAAAACAAATGGCACACTGTCAGCTTGTTTTCCTAACTGCATCGTATGGGTTTTATTTGACGGTCTTTGCAGACTCTCGAATAAATAACTGATTGTCAGCACTTATGAAGCCTGTACACTTGTTTGAGTCAACTTAAGTCATAGACAGAAGATGAATCTCGTCAGTTGGAGCCATTGAAATGACGAGCTCCAACAGTGACACAAATGTGTTATGAATTAAAGCAACTTCAATTGAAGGTGTGTCCTCTCACGAGATAACATTTGACATTTTCGAGTAAATGCGTGTTGTTTGCCAGACTCTCTATACTGGGAACAGCCTCAGTGCTTTTGTGCATCAGTTTGGGCTCAAGGGGAATAAAGCTAAAGGTCAGAGCACATGTTTCCGTGCAGGCTTCGTTCAGAGCGGGGACACTTTCAGCAGCTCCGCTCAGGGACACGCTGACCTGAAGCAAGACTCGCACTGATCCGGCGACCTTTAGGTTGTAGCCCGCTGCTTCTCTAACAACACGGAGAGAGAGAAGTGACAGTCCTCTCCTGACACTGTCTCATTCAGGAAGAACCAGCAACCTTCCCTTCAGGACAGAATCACATAGACACTACACAATGCTGCTTCTCTGCCATTCAAAAGCTTGTTTGTATACTTCTCAATGGCCTTTGAGCCTCAAGATCTGCACTAAACTCAGACTTAATACATCCAAGTGAGGTTGACTGCCTTTGCACAATGTGCTTTCTCTTTTACAGCCATATAGCACTACCCTAACCCTAACCCTAACCCTAGCCCTAGCCCTATGGAATATGCTCCCAGCTGAGCTTGAAACGTGCACAGATTTTTACTCATGGTGCAAAAAAAAAGGTTATTGAGCAATCAGTCTTTTCAACATTAACCGTTTTTGAGTGCAAGACTGGGTCAATAAGAACAAAATCCCTTCCATTCCTAAACAGCTGGCCTTTGTTACCATGGTGATGTCAACAAGCTGTAGGTCAACATTCTCAGTTTCCTTTTTTTGAAGGGCTTTTTCACACACATTCCTCTCTTTAACAGGAGAGCTGGCCCTTTCAAACTGACACATCATAATGAGATGCCATTTCCCCATAGTAATAAAGACAAGAAACCTGTTCTGCCCGGCAACATTCTAGAACATGCTTATGAACTTGTTTTGCATGCTTATACATCTTTATTCTTACACTTCAGCACATACTTTCTAATAAAACATAATATATGAAAGGTTTAATCTATACCCACTTTTTCATTTATTCCATTTGTTTTAATCGCTTAAACCTAAACAAATCAGCATGGAAAGATTTTGAAATAGATGTATGCAGATTATCCAAGCCTTATGTAGCTTTGAACACATGCTACCTTAGTATTAAAATCACACATTGTATCATAAAAAATTACTATAAAAGGACCCCAAATATATTATAGAATAAAAACAAAATCCACTTTCTGGAGGTTGTGAATCTACTATAGTTTCTATCAGGGTTTTGCAGAGTTCTGTCTCTTTAAACTGCACTGATTCAATGTTCCTCAGCTTCCCTCCAGAGCAGCATTCTTCATATTTGATCATCCAGGACACAGACCCTCAGGAGGCAGATTCAAATAGAATTATTATTACAGGGGCATACTTCCTGCAAGGGCGAGGCACCTTGTCATAACGCTATCTCTATCTGAAACCCAAGCTAACAACTGAAGACACTGAACTTAAAAAATGCAAATATATATATCCTGTTCTTTTATGCTGCGGACTGCACAGGTGTAAGCCGCTGGAAGATTCATGATCCCATATGGTTCCGCGGAGTATTATAACATGCCTTTTAATAGCTGTAACTCCCATAACATCCCTTTAACACTAGCAGCAAAACAACAGTGGAACAGGGGTGTTGGTGACACCTCACTATAAATACCTTTAATTAGTTAAAGACTCTGAACACCCCCACAAGATGTGTTGTGTTATTCTGGCTGACCAGGCCTCTGCTGAGGTTAATACATTGATAAGTACAACGACTTAGGACAATTGTGGGAGATAAACTCAGGGATTTCAGCCTTTGCAGACCATTTACATGCTGAAACAAGAGAGAGAAGACCCCAACAACACATAACAGGGCTTCTTTTAAAACATTAAAGATTGCCAATTCGAAGGATTGAACTATTGACCAAGTGATGGTCAAAGACACTGAAAACTACTAATGTTTTATTGCTTTTTCAAGCCCTTTTACGTGTGCCAAATTGGAGTTATTGGATTTTCAATGAAACGTTTCCCGGTTAATAGGATTTATTTTTTGGACGTCTCTTATAAGTTGTAAGCAGCTGCGGCCGACCCATAGGGGCGCTAGGGGCGCCGCCCCCCCTATTCCCACATTAAACACTAAACAATTAAAAAATATATATTTAAAAAATATTTTTTTATTTTTTATTTTTAATAAACAAGGTAAATATTATATAATTGTTATCAGTCAAATGTATAATCTACAATAAAATCTCGTTTAGGATTGTGTTACAATGTCTAAAGTTACTGATAAGTCACATGTTTCCTGCCTGGCCTGATGAGAGTGCAGCAAGTGCAGCAGAAGCCAACTGTTGCTATCTTTAAACTATGGCGCCGAAACATAATTTCAGCCAATCAGCGTCGTCAGATCTGATGGATACAGGGGCGCCTACGTCAGTGCCCGGTGCAGTCTGTGAGTTGTTTTGACTCGTATCCAAGGAGACAAAACAGGAAGCTGTCATACACTCTGGAAGCTATCATTAGCAGCTAATGAAAACTAGCTAGGAAGATTCATAGCTAACCACACTGAAGATTATGGAGGTATTGATCAGTCTTCTCATATTTTTAAGCCTAAATTTGTCCTTCCCCCCCCCCCCCCTCCCCCCCTCTAACATCACCAGAAGTCATAAGTTAAGGGGTCTTTTCTCAATATGTTTTAGCGGGGGAGCATCCCCCTGGACCCCCCTAGTATTGTTTGGTCACCATTTCCACAGCCCCACCTAAGATATTTTCCACCAGCCGCCACTGCTTGTAAGGTTGTGATTACTGTAGCTTGTAAAATGAATGTAGAATAAATAACTAGAGACTAAATTCCATTTGACACAGTTATTCTGAGAATGTTTATAGGAAAGCTGCATATTAATACATGTTGGATTGTCAGCTCCACAGAGAGGGAAGGAGCCGCCCACTTTATTCATCAACACAACTTACTTCTACACTAACCCCAAAACACAACATGAGAACATACCACACACTTGTGCAACTAATCACTTTTTGATAGTAGCTATTTCCTTCAAAGACTGAAAATCCGGTCTTTCCATGTTTACCACAGTTCCGTGCTGTGTGTGAAGGGATTGGAGTACAGTCTTAAATATGGGAGGGCTGTGTTCTCATCTGTGAGTGTACAGCCAAGTGAAAGCATGAGCACACACACAGGAAACCCGACACTCTCTGCCTGCCTCAGCCCTGAGTGATGAAATACAAACTGCAGACATGGATGCAGAGGGGAGAACAATCGGCCTAACTCTCTTCTTCTTCTTCTTCTTCTTCAGGCAAAGAAGGTTCAGCTTCCTTTGTCCAACCATGTGTTAATCAGAGTTCCCTCTGAGCATTACTTAGAGTGAGGGCTTTCAGACTTTGTGTTCAATGGAATGCTCTTCCCTTTGGATTTCTCGGAGCTCCAACCAAACACCGACTGACACTCTTCTTCTTTCTTTATAAATCATCCTACTTTCTATTTGTGTAAATCATCTCTCTGCTTCTTCCTTCCCTCCTTCATCTTCTGACTGTAGATGCGTTGCTTAAAAGGCATCTCAGAAGCAGCCTAAGAGGTGTGACTGATCACATTACTTATTGAATCTGCCTGCAAGGCGTGCATAAGCTGCAGCTGTATGATCTGACCACTGACTGCTGTACGAGAAACTCAAGTCAAGTGTTTCCGTCACAACCTGTTTCTTTGCATTTCAGAGGTAGAAAGCTACATTCCTCCTGTGAGGCGATGATGCTTTCTTCCTCATGTATTTCCTGTTTCTTTGGATTGATGCGTCATATTTTGAGGAATTGAGCGCATTGAATAAAACTCTCACAGGTTCCTGATAGGAACTGATTTTCAGAACATTGCTTTTCATCCTCATCTTTGAGCAAGCATGGAGGACCACAATTATTTTGTCCATCTGTACGTATTAAATCTTTACTGATCAGCACTTTGAGCAGGAAGTAATGTCACATGGTCGTGGCCTAAATCTGTGTGTCGTCTGTCTTCTCTTTGCTACGTTTATTTCTCCCTAATTCCTTCCTTTTCTTTCCTCTTCTTCATTCCACTAGCCTTGTGTCCTCTCCTCTCCTCTCCTCTCCTCTCCTCTCCTCTCCTCTCCTCTCCTCTCCTCTCCTCTCCTCTCCTCTCCTCTCCTCTCCTCTCCTCTCCTCAGTGTGCTGCAGTGACCCACTTTGAGTACGGAGCCTTGGACTGACCTCCTTTAGATAGAGGCTATATCTAATTATAACCAGCCTGTATTAATAAAGCAGGGGAATTGGTAAATAGGAAACACACACACACACACACACACACACACACACACACACACACACACACACACACACACACACACACACACACACACACACACACACACACACACACACACACACACACACACACACACACACACACACACACACACACACATCCACACATACACAAACACACCGACGTGTTGTGTATGCAGGCACACACATGTAAAAGTGCATCTGTAGCTAAAAAACAGACAGAACAGAAGCACACACACTCACACACACCCCCTCCACAAACAGACTGTTTGCGGACGTCTCATAAACAAGCCTACACCTTGGCAACATGACTCATCACATTTATAAAAGGATGTAATGAGTGACTCATGTGCATCGCAGCTCTCTGTAACACGTGTACATCGTCACCATGGCAAATATAACTATAAAAAAGAACTATCAAAGCATCTTGAACCTACTGTATGCATTGTGTAAAGTAACAGACTCCATTCTGATCATTGATTTATTTAGCATTTAGAAAAGATGTGTGCCTCTAAACTGCAGTGTTCCGCACTTAAGGCATCAAATAGAAACATATTGTTGGACTCAACCTGAAACAACCCTGCAGGTCTCCAGAGTTGAGTTGGTTAACAGGGTGATGGAACGCAGATTGAATCACACGTTGCTTTGAGCACGTTTAGTAACTGCCATGACTCCATTTTGGGTTTAAATCTGAACATATAATAAAAAGAGCTGCACTCTCTGCCCGTCTCCCACTGCTCCACTGATACTGTTTACAGAACTGAGATCAACATTCCTCCACTTGTATCTGCTGCTTTTAAAAGCCTTTACATGTTACAAGTAAGCAATGCATCTGTTTCTCTTGGTGGTTCCAAAGTAAAGACCGTACTCTGTGCTCTGTAAAGCAGTGAGTTACAAACCAGTGCGATCAAAATGCTGTGTTATTTATATGTTCTACCAATGAAGCATAAAAGCAGGAACAAAACAGAACACACCCGAGTTGTGTCAGTCGAACGGATCATGGTCAAATACTGGAAAGACATGAGTGTATGTGACAATACAAGTGGATACGTTGAACAAAAGGGATATTGATACCTTTTTAAGTTCTTTAAAATGTGATTTGATTTCAGTACGCAAATAAGCAGTTTTATTATTTGCAGTAGAGGAAGAAGTTGAGTAAAAGTAATACTACTACAGTGTAGAAATACTCTGTTACAAGTAAAAGTCCTGCATTTGAAATGTAACTTAAATAAAAATGTAATGTAATGACATACAAGTACCAAGAGTAGAGTCATTATTGTGCATAATGCATGATCTGAATTATATTTGTGTATTATAATATGAAGCTGCATGGTAGCTGCTAGCTAGTGATTAACGTTAAATGAGAGTAAAAGCCAAATATTTGCCTCCAAAATATAGTGGATTAAAAGTGAGCAAAGTGCCATGAAATGGAAATATTAAAGTACAAAAACTTTAGTTTGATACTTGTCCTTTACTTTTCACCACTGCTTATATGAGACATCCTGTTGCCAATGGTAACCTCACCATCCCCACTGTGGAGAGCACAAAGGAAGCCTTTTAATGATGCTGATGTTGAATTCATCCTGCCACTCATGTCAGTGTTGTCCGCCTGATCCCGAGTGAACCCCGCCCGCGCAGAGCACCGTTTGGTTACCTTTTTACCACCGTTCCAGAAAAAAGCCAAACCTCATTTATCTCCCTGTCACAGTGGCACATTCTAATTATGTGTAATTATACCCCATGTTCCTCCAGTGTGTCATCCCACGTCCCAGGTGTGCAGGTGATACTCGTGCATGTCAATCTACCGGAGCATAATAAGCAGCCGCGGGCTCCGCTCGACACGTCCGACGCATCAGTGTCAACACCGACTTCAAAATCCGATAGAGGTCACGAAACTCTCGCCCACGCCATGCTGCCTTTCACAGCTCGGCAAATTAAAAAGTTATGGTGAAAACTAAACTTCTTCCTCGTGGCAAAATGTACAGACATCTGGTAAAATAAAATCTGTTCACAAGACTGATAGAAAGTCACTGATTCAAAATGTATTGTGAATGTGGAGATATCTTTTTATATGGCAATGCAGAAAGGTTTTTGTTGGTTAGTATTTCCTTAAAATCATATTATTATTTTTGATATTTAATAGTAAATATACTCCACTGTGTACCAGATGAGCAATTGTTATAAAATGGAAGTATGTTGGATTTTTTTTTTTTTTTTGCCCCTATTATTTATTATTATGTTTCCTTTATTTTTTCCTTTACTCTTTGGTGTGATGGAATACAGACACTCTGTGTTGTGATATATGCATCGATAATGTTGAATATAATTTGAATCTAATGGGAAGTCATTTATGTTGTTAAACATTTATTTACAATTATTCTCAGGAAAATATGGATATATGAGGTTAACCCCTGGAACATGGAGGTGAAATCAGTCCACTGTGGAAATAACACAGGGCTGGTGTGTGTGTGTGTGTGTGTGTGTGTGTGTGTGTGCGTGTGTGTGTGTGTGTGTGTGTGTGTGTGTGTGTGTGTGTGTGTGTGTGTGTGTGTGTGTGTGTGCGTGTGTGTGTGTGTGTGTGTGTGTGTGTGTGTGTGTGTGTGTGTGTGTGTGTGTCAGTATGATGTCTGCTGTCTCAATGTGCTCTGCTACTATGTTCCACACTTGTTGATATGAAGCATCATCAAAGATGCAGCGTCTCAGCCTCTCGTGTGCAGCGACTGTCTCACGCTGACAACATAATGGCCGTGTACATTTTCAGTCTAAGTAAGAACAAGAAAAACACCGTAATTACAGATGTGGTGATTGTTAATTATTACGTCTTAATGTTTTAGCTGTCAGAAAGTATGCAGGGAGTACTTTGTGTGGTTCCTAAAACCATGCAAGACACTCGGGTAGGTAGCATTTCAACTATCCAACCGAAAACCAGCCGATGTGGCCAACCCCACTTCAAATGGCAGTATTTAGCTAACCCTAACCCTAACCCTAACCCTAGCCCTAGCAGCTCTAAAGATGCTGTATCTGGCGAGAACGTCCCTGAGATGACCACAGAGACAGCCCTATTTCAAGCTATCTTAACAATAGAACCGCCAGAGGTCGCTGTATACCTAAAACCACCAACGGGTCAAATGTACCCGCTATTGATTTGCAAGGTACAATGTTCTTTTATTTATCACACAGAACAGTGAGTTTTGATCGCACAGGGATGAGACTTATACCAATAGAATCTGTGGACTCTCAGCTTTTCATATGATATAGTTTGTGCAGATAACATGAAGTATAAAATATCACTACCAGTGCTGATTTAAATGCTTGGTGTTAGACTTGTGTTTTGTTTAGGTACAAATCTCTCTCTCTATCTATAACTATCTATCGATCCATCTGTAATGTTCTGTTCTATGGACATATAATTGTCTACATAAACAGACGACGCAAACTACTTCTCTCATTCCGAGTGTCCATCTTTATTCAACTAGCACGTAACCTGCACACATGCATTACGTCCTCAATGTGAGCTCAGTCATCCAAGATCTTGTATTCTCCAAGATGTTACACTATCACTATCTGTCTATCTGTCTGTCTGTCTGTCTGTCTGTCTGTCTGTCTGTCTCTCTCTGTCTCTCTGTCTCTCTGTCTCTCTCTGTCTGTCTCTCTCTCTCTCTCTCTCTCTCTCTCTCTCTGTCCATCTATCAATATATCTATCAATCTATCTATCTATCTCTCTATATATAAGGAACCGCAGTAGACAAAAGGCGTTGCTATAGCAACACGTCATGTTTATGCTGCATTTTCTATGAGGTAAATATTACCCGCTGGCGGATATGGGTATACATTTTTTTTAACAACAGAGGGTGCTATATAACACACTTTCACTGGGAGACTTTAATATGTTATGGGAAAAAAGTTACATACAATCAAAAAACAGCTGCGGGTAAAATGTACCTGTTGGTGGTTCTAGTGTTAAAATAGATGTTAACATTGTCACATGTATATTGTATTCTTATAATTTTCTAACTTTTTTTTAACCAAACAAAGGCTAATGAAGGAAAAACTGTACAACTGAGTCACAGTTAAAGATAACTAAAATATAATCACTGTGTGTGTGTGTGTAGATATGGTGTGTCCACAGCTGTGTAACTACAGGGTTCCCCACAGGGTGCAGGGATGATGTTCTTTGTTTTCACTACTCTAATAAACACACTTGCATACACAGAATCATATTTCCATTACTTTAGAGGACATTTCATTGACTCATTTTAATTTCCTGGAGATTTACCCACGATAACCACTACTTTCTCAATGCAAACCCTAATGCTAACCCTAAGCGCTACTTTCCCAATGCTAACCTAGCCCTAATTGCTACTGTCCCAAAGCTAACCCTAGCCCTAAGCGCGGGGACCTATGGGTACTTGCCTTATGTCACAAATAGAAAACTGAGTCCCCACAATGTAATTACACGACCACACACTACACACACAGGAAATGTGTTTACCTCTGTGTGTAAGACTGTGGCTCTCAGCTCCTAGAAAGTTGGAAGGAAGTTTAGCAGCACAAGCGACAAGGTCAGAGAGTAACTGCTCTACTTCCTGCTCTGTGTTCGCATGTTGTAGAAATGTCTTCATACATTTATCAAGCTGTAAGTCTCTGTGTGTGTGTGCGTTTTCATGTTTAAGGCCCGGTGGGTCATGACAGGGGGATTTGGGATCGGGGCGCCAGGGGGTTCTGAGACTTAGAGGTCGTTCACAATAAATAATAAATGGTCCTCCACAACGACATAACTGGATGAGTAAACAGTGCAATCTGTTGCTAAGACCCCTGTGGACCAACAAGCCCAGAATAGGCCCTCCATGCTCGGGATTGGAGGCTCAAATCCTGGGATCTGGTGTCCATGGGCCTGCAGGGGCGGGGGGGGGGGGGGGGGGAAGATAACAAATCCTTTCTCATGTTCTGTTACTATTCCTCACACGCTTTACTCTGATAAAAAAACATGCCATCTACATAGCAGAAACAAAGGGTGTGTAGCGTTAGTTAGGAAAGTACAGTCAGTTAACTATACATTGGTTCAATGTTCACAAGTAGATGGCGAGGAATAGATATCTGTGTGTGTATTGAATGTAGCTGATTCAAAGTTACACAATTGTTTAAAGGTAGAAGTTGGTGATGAGTAGCTTTTTCAAAAGTGTTTTAGTCCTTTTTTTGTTTCACATTTGACAGTGTGTGTTCAAACTTTGTAGGTTTATGTCCGATTGTTGAAAGCTCCTTGCCACCGTCACAAAGAATACATTCCTCTGACGTTTGTGTTAGGGAACTCTCTATTTTGAGAGGAATACTCGTCACTGAGGCAAATTCTGTATGGAGTAGATTATGTACAATTAACTACAACAAATTAGTATTAAGGTTTCTTCTTCATACAATGTTGGTTTTGGACATGAATAATACATTTTGAATTCACACAGGCAGCACACTCAACTTTGGAAGGTTTAACAATTGAAGGGAACCTCTGAGCAATTCCAAAACTGTCTTTACAAACTAAAATGGGTCAAATGTACCCGAGCGGTCCAAACCAGAATCTGGTGCGGTTTTGTGTAGACACTTCAGATGTGAATCCGACATTAGGTGGGGGAAAGGGGGGAGGGCCCAACCCTGCTGATGAACGGGGGTACTGGTATGGAGGCTCATGGGACTTGGAAAATATTCATCTCCTCTAAGCAGGGAGAGTTAAGGGGGGGGGGGGGGGGCAGGCTTTGTCTAACACCCCCCCAAACCCTCTGCTCTTTTGTTGGGAGGTAGCATTCACACACACACACACACACACACACACACACACACACACACACACACACACACACACACACACACACACACACACACACACACACACACACACACACACACACGCGCGTAAAGCTCTCCAGCAGAGAGGCTTTGACCAGCTGTCTTCGCTCTGAAAGATGGCCGTCGTCACTCATAAACCCAGAAGAGCTTGCAAAAGGAAATATCTCTATCTTTATCATTCTCTGGTCTGCCTCTGCAGCGGCTATATTTCACTTTTCCCACGTCATTTACTCAATTTAGACTTGACATTTTCCACAATGAGTTTGAGCCAGCAGCGGACGCTCCAATTTCTCAATCACAAGATTCAGAAGCTGCGAGCAGACAACGTAAAACCTTACATTTCTTGGGGAAGAAATGTAAAAAAGAGTCAAATGTATGGATACAGGTACAGCCGAGCGAGTGACTTCTGATTAGTAATATATCATTCCTTAAAGCCACATATCCAGTTTCACCTCATCACAAATATGTGTGCAGCAGCATCGAATACTGTGTTTTGTGTTCATGCCAGCAACCCCCTTCCCAGTTGTTTTTATGTCCACAAATCTTTATAAAGAAAAAGAATGAACGGCTCCTTAAACTAAATCTGGAATTCTTGAAACAAATACAAATGTACAGACTGGGTCACCTAACACTGGCAAGGACGGGGTTATTCCTGCATCTATTTATCATAAATGAGAAGTCGCATAGAAGAACAACATCCTGTTATTTAGTCTGAATAGAGGTTAACCCAGAGCCAATGAAATGCCTTCATACTGAAACAAATTCTATCATCTGCGTAGAAATCGATGCAGACATGGTGGCTATGCTAACAAAGATAACTAAAGCAGCCGCCTCTATTTCGCCCCCTCAGTGTGTGTGTGTGTGTGTGTGTGTGTGTGTGTGTGTGTGTGTGTGTGTGTGTGTGTGTGTGTGTGTGTGTGTGTGTGTGTGTGTGTGTGTGTGTGTGTGTGTGTGTGTGTGTGTGTGTATTGTTCATGGACCAAGGCTATGTCAGAGTCGGGGGCCCTTCCAGTCGTCTTTTCTGTATTGGCCCTTTCATCGCTCCCTTATCCATATTCATCACCGCCCCACTCTCCCAACCTATCAGCAACCAGAAAGCTGTGAGCGGCGCCTCGCTCCACCAATCGCACGGCTTCCTTTGTGGGAACATTCCCACTTCTCAGCGCCTTCACCCCACCCTGCACAATGGCTGCTTTTTTATTTTATTTGACGCAGTGGTTTGAAGAAAAAAAAAGACGGAAAAGGAGAGGTTGGAGGAGGAGAAGGAGAGTCGAGGCTACCTCTGCCCGACGGCGAGCGCAAATCGATCGACAGCCTCGGAAGCGGTTGCCGAGCGAGCGTCGTCAATGGCAGCCCGCGATTGATGAAGGGGGTGGGTGGAGGACGAAATGATGGGAGGACGAGGATGAAGGAGGAAGGGAGGAGGAGGGAGCAGTCATGACGGTCTGAACCAGAGCATGATTAGTATGGATGAGGAGGAGAGGAAGATGGGGAGAATGGAGAGGAAGATGGGGAGAATGGAAGAGGAAGATGGGGAGAATGGAGAGGAAGATGGGGAGAATGGAAGAGGAAGATGGGGAGAATGGAGAGGAAGATGGGGAGAATGGAAGAGGAAGATGGGGAGAATGGAGAGGAAGATGGGGAGAATGGAGAGGAAGATGGGGAGAATGGAGAGGAAGATGGGGAGAATGGAAGAGGAAGAGAGGGCTCAGAATCGCGAGTGAACAAACCAGGCGTGTCGCAGGGGAGGACGCCGTGTTCTGCAACAGCGCCTACCCAAACACACCGCTTCAGAAAACTACGGCTCGACGAACTGACTAACCAAACAATTCTGCGTCATTATAAAAAAAACAACAGATCTGATTATTTCATGTTTTGTGGATCCCACTGTTATCGGGTCGGTGGTATTTATGACCGACCCCTCTCCAATCTATTTCCCAGCGTTCAAACAAGCCACATATGGAGCTTGTTCCTCCCGAGTCCCGACAGTTGATCAATGCGGGGAAGGCAGCCCTCCTTTGTGTGGACGTCCCGAAATGCCGGAGCAATGCCAAACACTCGGATCAATAGCATCAAAGGTCCTGTCTGACACGGTGAAGACCCCCCCCACAGCACGTTGGGTTGCTGCATGCACGTGTCCATCTGCAGAGCAATCATTCATACACACCCCTTTAAGTCTCGAATTCATCTCTGATTTGTGCAACTCAAATCAGACGAGAACAGAAAGACAAACCACACACACACACACACACACACACACACACACACACACACACACGCAAACACACACACACACGTATAAATCTTCCGCTAGTCCCCTAATGTCACTTAGCAAGGACATTGCCCCCTCTTCCTTCCATTTACTAAATGAATGTATCACATGGAGAGAAGAGACCGTAAGTACGAGTCAGCAAACTGTTCCCCTGACCGTTGAACCTGAAGGCATCACGTGTTCTGACCACCGACATGAAGATCGGTAAACACATATTATGTATTCTGTGTGTGCTTACATAGATCAATGGCTTACAAGCAGTTTATTTCCCCTGAAAGCGGCATTCGTTGGTAACGGACTGAATTTGAATCTTTTCTATTAGACTGCGGCTGCTGTGAGAGAAGTACCAGTCGTGGTTATAGTACTAGAAAGAAAAGATCAACAATAAAAGGTTAAGTCAATGTTTTTAACCTTTCAACCTGTGTGTCAAAAATACTGCATTTTAAGTCTTGGCACTGAAACCACTCGGGTACCTTTTTTTCTTTAATGTATTTCTCTGTATTGTTTCCTCCTTCCTTCTTCTTAGCTATCCTTATAATATTATTCTTATATCATGTTGACCACTCTAAGCTCAACTCTTACACTCTAAACTCTCCTGAAGCCTTAATGATATTCCCATTTTAATGTCTAATATACTTCTTTGCAGGAAAATAATACATTGTGTGTCAGTCTTTTCTCCAAATAAATGTAGTCTTAGCTAAAATGTAACCATGACACACTGAACCCTGATTGGCCGACCGCTTGAATTATGAAACAACTCAAATATTTAATTCAGCCAATCACGATCAATCTGGCTTTGAAAATGATCCAAGTACAAACCTCTGAAACTAAAATCAAATATTAACAATGAGCTCATTAAACGCCTCTGATCATAAATGTACATGATTAGAGAGAAATCTGAATTCCTTTAATGTTGGGGGGATGGCATGCTGGTTCGGGGCGAGGGGAGCCATGGCGATAAGAATGGGGTTTGGGTGGGGGGATTAGAGGGCCGGTCGGGGTGCAGCTACTCATTGATCTTTTCATCTTTAAGACCTTCAGCCTTTATGAGACATCGCTGTGATGTATGACCCTCGGGGGGGTTACAGCGGTCTCCTGTCGTCCTCTGACAGCTGACCAGCTCCTTCTCTAGCCCCTCACTCAAACACACACATTTGAATAAACCCTGCACACAAACCAGCCAGATATAAAAACGTGTCTTCAGTTCAAAGTCCCTGTGAAGAGGAGAATGGGTTAACCCAGTCATGTGACATGTACGGACAGCGGTTGCGCGCCGGCGGGCACTGCAGTATATCACACTTGAAAGAACATTTCCACATGACATCAGCAATCATAAAGCGTTGGCGACATGGCTAGCATGAGGTCAAAGGTCATCAGAATTCACCTGCACAGCAATGTGTATCATGACAAAATAATGTGTATAAAAAGCATGGAAATGGACGCCATGGAACGGACCACATGCAATAGAAACAATGTCAGCATGCATTACCCTTGATCATGAGTAGAAGATGAGGGTGCTACGTTAAATCCTATTTAGGCAGCATTAAAGCTTGTCATTAAAACTCCCCTAAAGATTGAGATTTGACCTTCAGGAACACGACATGAACCACTCCTGCATTGAAGAAGGTTAGGTTAAAAAACAGGTAGAAGATCAAAAGCGAAGTCTCTCTTACCATGAGTCTCAGTTTCTTGTTGAGGGAATACAATGCCTTCAGTTTCAAAAAGCGGCTGCAGCAAGGCCACTACAGAGAGAGGAAGCACAGGGGTGGGGGTGCGTGGTGTAAGCTAAGCATACAGAGAAACAACCATTGTTATGATCTCTTAGCAGCACTTTCTTTTCAAATGTGCAGAGCAGCGTCAATATATATATAAAGACAGAAACATACTCTCAGTGAAAATATGTTTCTCTGCATCGTATTAGTAAAGGAATGATCATTGAGGCTCGTCTCATCTGCGTACTCTGATTACAGCAGTCTGTCAGAACAGGACGTCAGTTACACAAAGAGACCTTTTTTAAAAGAGAACTGAATTGAGTTTTTCACAAAATTCTGCATCAAGCTCTGATGCTCTGTTCTTCCTAGTGAAGTGTGCAGGAGCCACTTTATTTCCAACCATCCCATCATGAGCCGGGTGCTGCCGGCTGAAGGAGGGTTGGCCTTCCTCTCTGCCTGCTCGGCCGTGCTCATCATCATCATCATCATCCCAACCTTTTCATTTGTCTAAATGGACGCGCTGTCTGTTCAGGCAGGAGCATGGGGTCCCTGGGGGCCGCCAGGGCTCTTTGCATCCAGCAGGAGGAGACTTTAGTGCTGCGAGAGCATCGATCTGTTAAACACAGTCGCTAACCTGCGGCGAACCCCTCTTCTGCCGAACCCTCTCTCTGTTTAATTATTACCAGCTGGCTTGTTTCTGAAGCTGTGAACAATGACCCGCCCCTTGTTTTCTGTTTTACTGAAAAGCAGCCGGTCACACAATAATCTAAATACATGTATTAGTGCCCGGACCCTGTATGCACTGTAAACCCGCAATAGCTACTGTACATGTTCCAATTGTTGGCAACCGAATTAAAGTGTTTAACAAGTTATCTCAAATATATTTAGTTACTCTGAATGTTTTCACTGCCATGAAACTAACTTAAAAATAACTTAAGATAAGTGAACAAACACATTCCAATGTCTTCTTTTGTATTCTCTACTTTTGTTTTATTAATTCTCTAGTTATTTGTTCTAATCATGCCATCCTTTATTTTGAGGACAAGCGACTCAACTCATGGTTTGTAGTGAATACATTACAGTAAACATCACAGCGGCTGCATTAAGGTAAATCCCCCATAGTGCATTGCTTTCTGCGGGAAATCTCTTGGCCGGTTCTTTAAGTAATGGGGGGAAATCAGATGCCATCCAGTCATGTTAAGAATCATGGAGGTTCTTCTCTGAAAAAACCTGCAGTAAAAAAGTCTTTGCATATTTCCTTAATTAATCTCGGATTATTTATTTTGTTGACGCGCATAATTTGTCTCGAAGTATACACTAACATTAAATCAATTTCCTTACAATCATACGTGTTTAGGTTGAGTTTTAATTAATACTCCGTAGGGACTGCTGTGCCAAGGAAACATATTTCAGGCTAAATTATTTAAATATTAACATGAAATACTGTAGAGTCTAAATAGATCAAATTAACAATTAATAATTCAAGTCCTATTTTATGCAGGTCAATATTTGTCTCAGTCATGTAAAGGACATATGTGTGTCTGTGACTCTTAAAGGCACAGGCGTCCATATTATGCTCTTATTAACGGTCTAAAGTCACAGTTAGGCCACCTACATTATTATTGGAACACTTGGTTGTTAACACATTTAAAGGTGTAGCGTGTTTGGATGTCCATGGATGGGTGCATGGCCAGGATAGAGTACTGATGGTTGTAATGCCGGGTGATGAGAATGTTTGGCGCATGACAGCATGTAAACAAAAACCAAATATGGTGATTACCATGGTGACATATCCATAATTCATCCAACCAGAGAATAATGAAGAAACATGATTGGAACATTTACGGAACGAGAGGGGGGGGGGGAATCTCCCTTCCAGCTGCAGGTTATTAGAATCAGGACAGCAGAGCATGATCAGAATACACACACACACACACGCACGCACACGCACACGCTGACATGCTGCAGTAACACACAGACTGTCGCATGCTGCTCTCTCTGGCTCGCCACGGGCCTGCTGTTAATGTGAGTCCGCTTGTTTATCCGCTTGTGTAATTGCACACAAAGCGGCGATGGGGGATGATGTGTGAGATTATCACAAGGTCATCGGTCGGCGGGATGAGAGCCTGCCATCACGCACCAGCCCGATCTGGCTTTCACTTGTTTACATCCTAATGCTGGCTCCAGCATGGCCGCTGTGGCTGCGCGTACATCTTAAGACGCAATAAAAAAAACACCCAATTCGGCTGATCTAAGGAGGCTAAAACAGGCAGGACGTGAGCCGCGTCCCTCCAAATCCCCCCCCCCCCCAGCCCCTCGTATTGTTCCACCGAAAGCGGCGGCCCAATGTTATTATAACCCTGATTAAAAAGCGGATCCTTCTTTGTTTAGCATTGTATATCTATATCCCTGCGTACTTGCAACACACATCTATGAGTGCGAGCTGTAGCATGCCACCGTGTGCGGCTAGAATCAGATCAACCTGCCTCAGGACGAACATTCAAACCCGACAGCTCCCCGCATCCCGATCGGTGCCCTTACCTCCTGTGTTTGTGCGTTTGGTGCTGCTGGCCTCCGTGGGAGTCTCCAGGGGTCTTTTACGTGAGTCCGGAGGGTCGGACTCCATGTGTGGTTGTTGATTGTGATGGTGAGGATTTGAAAAAATCCCGTTTTGCTGTACTGCTCCGCCGGCCATCATTTTCGAGCTTGCTCTTGGATGCTTGGGCTGCGTTTGCGTTTAAATCCCCCTTTCCCGTTTGTTACGCAGCGTCGCCGTGCAGATGGGTGCTTGGAGAAGGCGAAAGCGATCTGGGAATTGGAAAAATACGCCTGTTTCTTACGGACGGGGGAAGGTTAGCTGCGCGTTTCTCCGTGGTGCGCCGTGCGTACCGAGATGCTGCGCAGGGACAGAGAAAGAAACGGAGCGGCGGATGATCGAGTCAGAGGGGGGAGACAATCCGGAACCTCTGCAGATGGATGATGATCTAGGCTACTGAAAACGTGCAAATGGAGCATCAATCTTCCATCAAGCTTCTGATATGCGGGCTAGGATATGTGTGTCACTCCGCTGCAAACACATAAAAGAGCGTACTCATGTCAGGCAGTGCAGGATGGTGGCGCTCCTCCGCAACAATAAATAAAACAAAACAAAAAACAATACCGAAAGACAAAGAGGTGAAATCAACCGGAGAAAGAAGAGAAAAGGTCGGTGAAGCAATACAAAAAAATCCGGTGGGTTATTGTAGGCTATCAGATAATTTCTTTCTTCTTATCCTGTCCTGGCTCCGATCATGCAGACACCCCGGGGTGACGGAGGGTGACGGTGGGTGAGAGGGTCCGGAGACGCGGAGTTGGAGGAACACAGAGAAAGAGACGAGTTTTTTTTTCTGCTCCTTCTCTCGGTGAAGATGCTGCAGTCTTGCGTTCAGAGCATCCCTTCTCTGACTGGCTGCGCGAGGGAGCGCAGGGGAGCGGCTGACGTCACAGGGCCTTGAGACGCATTCAGATGCATCCCGTAAAATCGGTTTTCCCAGACGTTTAAGTAAAAGAGCGAATTGTCTTTGTGTTGTGTTGCTTTTTAACCGTAGAAAAACCGTCTGAGGATATTACTTAGGCTATGAAAGGCTAGAAGTAAGTGTTTTCTATTATTTTTCTTTTGGTTTAGCCTACCAGATTAAGCTTTTATGCAGTTTAAAAAACAACATTGGATGTAATTAACCTACATCACTTCAGTGATCTTTAATCATTTAGTGGCTTACAATTCTGCAGGTATTCATGCAAATGATTTACACAAAAGATACATTGGTGTGCGGTTAGAGACGTTGAAGTGTCTATCAAATAAACATTTTATCTTCAAAACAAGGGTGTCAGTTAAATTGAAGCGTGGTGAGGACATAAACAAAAAAAACTAAATATATATAAAAGGTCTTCAAAATGTGATTTTAGGAAATGTAAAAGGTGTACTAGGAGATATAAGTAAATATGGCGGGTCTGGCAATAATGCATACTCAAAAGAGCGTTGCAGTTGAATGAATGAAAATTAATCCAACATTAACAGTGAAGACAGAACACTTACATGTTCTTACTTATTGGGCACTTTTTGGGTAATTAAAAAATTAGGAGGCTACGTTTTTTTTTTTAGGCTAAGTTTTTCTTAGACAATGCTTATTAGTTTCTTCTATAATCTCATTTATTATGACAAATCTTTCTCAAAGCTTTTTCCTTATTTAGTTAACATGTTGTTGCTTTGTTAGCAAAATACTTTTAACAAATTATTCTTCTTATATCTAAAATGTTGGGAGAAAAAAAACCATTAAAAAAAAATGGTAGGGTTATGGCCACAGCTTCTCCATTGTAAATTACATCTATGGTTCAAAACATAAAATCCGTAGCTCACAGGCAGAACCAACCAGTTAATTCCGATGTTCCGTGAAGGCATCGTGAGAGAGAAAGCGAGAAAGAGAGAGGGAGAGAGAGACGCCTCAGTCGAGACACGATTGGCCGAGGATGCATTTCTCCGGCAAAACGGAAAGGACACACATATATTCTCCCGACGGTGTCACATGACGGAGTGGAGAGGATGCGGCTCAGTCGGCGGCTTTTTGCTCCGTTACACTCCCGGCAAATGCAATTATGTCCGAGCCGGAGCCTGAAGGTCCCTGCGCGGCGGTCTGAAGGTCTGTAGCTGCTGTCACAGGGCCACGAGCTTCCAACTCACCTGGAGCTCTGCAGGAGGCTCTGGCTTCAATTTATATACGAGAAATCTAAATAAAATGTGTGACAGTTGAAAGAGTTAGTTGTTATTGAAGTGTAGCATTTAAACAAAAATATAAACCAATTTGCTTTATTTATATCTGTAATTATTTTTCTCATTGTGATCCAATACATCTCTAATTAGACAATATCGCACCTTAGACGATGTGATCCCTGCCGGGGCGCCAAAATAAAATGACATGTTTATGCATGGTTATAATGCAGTTCTGACACTGAAAACAGCCCTATAAAAGAGGAAGCATGCCGCGTGAGCCCCCGGCCTGTCTCACCTGTCCCCTCATCTGCTGTGTGACCCACCTGTGTGTGCTGCGTCTGACATCTCTGCGTCGCTCTGCCTGCATGTGAAGAGGGATCCTCCAGCACTGTGAGCTGTCTGAGAGAGCTACACCCGCCTCAGTCTTTCTCTCTCTCCCTTTACACACACACGCACACACACTCACACATTTGGCATATTCTCACACGCTCCGAGACACACGCAAATACCTTCTACTCCCTCTCTTCTCCTCTGTCCACTGCTGTACAGATGTGGTGCGCCCTCATTCCCTCCTGTAGATTGTAGTCAAGGTGACATTGTGCTGCCTGTGCACACAGACACACACACACACACACACACACACACACACACACACACACACACACACACACACACACACACACACACACACACACACACACACACACACACACACACACACACACACACACACACACACACACACACACACATAGAGTTGCAGCTTTCTCACACTATTTCACATCGCCATGAGAAATGCACCGGTGAGCCAGTCTCCTGCTCTGGAAATACGTGGCAAATGTGAGGCAGATGGATCCCAGGCAGCAGTCTCAAACTGATTCTGCACCAGAGAGCGAAAAGGCCTGGATGGCGGCACCTCATTGTACGAGCCGCTCTGCACAGTGTGTGGAGTGAAGCATAGCCGGACACGAGCATTTATGCATTTGGACATGAGAAAAATGTGACCTGAACTGTGAGTGTCTCATGCTGCCAGGCCGTCCAAGCAGCTGCTACAGCATATGGAAAAAGTGAAGTAGCCCCATAAGCAGTAAAGCACACATTCTTTAGTTTTTATTAGGCTGGAGCTGTGAGCAGATGTTGGTGGTATGGTTTTTCAGAGATTTGGTTCTGCAAACTATTGCTCAGCTTTGGACAATGTCCTTGAAAGCAGCTTTCAGTACCGCGAGTTATTCTGCACACATTCAATTTGTAAGAAGTTCATAATATCTCAGTTCTCCCACTTGTTTGTAAAATGGAATCAAAAGATGTAGCTAACCAACAGTACATGATTGACAGAGTTTCCCTCTCAGTTAGGGAAGAGGTGATTTTCCAATGATGGATTTTTCATTTTGGAGCCAAAGCCTGGAATTCCCAGTCTTAAAAATATGATAGTGACTCAAAAGCAAACAGCTGAGACAGGAGCCAGCTGGAGGGTCACATCTTAGTAAAGGTTCTTTGATTTGACCAGGTGTACAAAATGAGATAAACATTTGAGAACACTTTCCATCATTTGTCCTAATCAGCTCGATAGTAAAACATACACCAAATGTCTTACTGTTACTGTTCCCTCAATCACAGTTTTGTGAAAAGAGTTCCTCTGGACAAGGCCCCCCTCTCCAGGTGTGACTCACTCTCCCCTGTTCTCCCTGCAGACTGTGATATACGCACATTCTTCTGGGTGTTTCTCCCGGGGTCAAGGCTGGCTGAAGAGAAATGATATTCAGGATGTCAAATCTGCTGTGCTGCTGGCAGACGCTAGGCCTCTGCTGCCCCCTGCTGACAACCTGTGGGAAGAGCTACACATCATTACACATTTACTTTGAATCTTTTCTTATCCTCTATGTAATTTTGTTTTAAATGGACTGCATTTATATATATTTTTCCATTCTTTACAACCCCTCAAAGTGGTTTAACAATTCAGAATTGACACACATTCATACATTGGCTGCCATAAAAGGTTCCACCCGCTCAGGGAGACTAACATTCACATACATTCACACGTCATTGGCAACTTGGGGTTAAATGACACATTGACATATTGACTGCAAGGGCTGGGTATTGAACCACTGACATTTTGCATTTCTCCTGAGCCATTGCCATCCCCCTTTGTCATTGTACTGGTTCAACTGAGTTATTCCTTATAGACATTTCTTGGTCGTTTTCATTCATAGTCTAAAATAAGACAATTATAGCAGAAAGGGGGCTAAAGGAAAAAGCACGGTACATCCCTTTAAAAGTCAGGAGATCAATGAGACACACCTGAGTTGGGGGAAGGGGAAACCAATTAGTAAAGGACACAAGGAGGAGAACAGGAAAGCGGAGTGAGAGTGGCTCAATAAGCACATCCTTCAAATTGATTGATTCTGACACATTGGTTAAAAAACAAGACTTGATTTGTCTGTAATGCTGGAAATATGCTAACCTTGGAGCTGCTGGATAGAGGAGCCAGCTCTGTGACCTGCTTCCATGCAGCTATGGACCACTTGCAGCTGTGGCTTTGTTTAACCTACACAAGTTAGATAAATTCATCTAGCTATCCGGTTCAAATAGTCGTTTTAAAACTCATTTATATAAATTCAAGTTGCCAAAAGCGTTCTCAAAATACAGTTTGTGCTAGTGTTTTCATCTGATTTATATCTTCTGGTTCTACTCTTATATTCTTACTCTTATGTCAATATTGGCCTTGGCCTCAAAATACCTGTTCCTATTGACAACACTACCATTACCTCATTGAAGAACTAATTTATTTAAAGAAGTTCTACATCCAAGATAAAGTAAACAACTTAAAGCTCATTGGTCATGATTTGCCAGCAGTTTCAGTGAAGGACTTTCCTCCACTGCCCGCCCCCCCAAACGTCCCCTCTGTATAATTGTCCTGCTACCCGGCACTCATTCAGTTGTGTCCCAGAAATCAATAAGGAGTGGATGCTGAGGAGGAAGTGTGAGCACTATGTGAGATTGGAAAGAGACAGATGTGATGTGTTCCTCTTTATTGTGTCCGTCCATGACCTCACTCTCATGCCATCACGCTGAGATGTATGACTGACGGCAACACAGGAACCTGCATTTGTATTATTTAAGAATGAATAACTGTTATATCTCTCACAGGCTCCGCCCTCTACTGGACTCTATGGGTACTACCTTATCATGCAAGCATTCACCTACTGAGACCTCTATAGACGTAGCCGGCCCCGGGGCGGGCCTACCTGAATGCGCACGCATCTCACCGTATAAAAGGAGGCCTCGCCTCCTGACTGTCATCCCTTTCTCTTCAGCGAGCGGAAGTGAACACTGAGCAAGACGTGAAAGAGCAGCTCATGCTTGAGAAAAACAGCATGGAACCACTCCTTGAACACCGAACCTGCCCGACATGCCCTGGCCTGATCGCGGAGGCTGACCCGCACCGCCTGTGCTTCCAGTGCCTGGGGCCGAACCACGCCGAGGAGGGCCTAAGCCAGTCGCCGGCCTGTAATGCCTGCCGCATGATCCCGCGGCTGAACCGCCGACATCGTGGCGAGCATTTCCAGTTCGGCCCGCAGGTGGAGGATCAGGACCTCGAGGTGGGCAAGATGGATGAACTAGATGATGAGGTGCCATTTCAGTTCACCCTCCCGAGGGGCCGGGTGGCCACGTCCACGGATGGGGAAGACGACGAGGACGCCTCGTTGTCCGACACCTTCGGGTCCGGCGGTCAGGAGTGTCCAGCACACAGATCTGCGTGTCTGGACTTTCCGGCGCTGTTGACCTCGGAGGCTCGGAGCACAGATGGTGGCTGCGGCTAATAATCTTGGCGTGTTGGGCGTCTCCTTGATTACCTCTCAAGCAGACGCTCCCACCTTCCCGCCTCAGGACGGGAGCGATTATCCGGACCGCTGCATCGGTCAGATGAATAATCTGATCCATGGAGTGGCCGCCGCAGCGGGCCGGGTGATGTCCTTGGCCACAGTGACGTCATGTCGCGTCACGTGTGGCTAGGACTCACCGCCCTATCCAAGAAGGACCGAGAGGATCTCCTTGGAGCCCCCGTGTCCACGGAGGGCCTCTTCGGATCGATATCCTCGGTCACTCAGCCGCCTAGAGGAGGAGAGGGTGCAGCTTAGCCGCATACTACCGCTGGCTCCTCCTCAGGCACCACAGCGCGCTCCTCCATGGGGAGCGCAGCGCGACGGTGAGATGAAGGGAGAGGCGCCGGCACGGAGCTCCCGTGCCCACAGTACCCTCCACCTCTTCGGCCCACCCCGTGGAACCGGCATACCGGCACTCCCGGGTCGGGCTGCTCGACCTCGGCAGGCTCCGCAGCAGCAGAGAGCGGCCGGGTGAGGTGCTCCGTCTTCGCGGAGCTGACTAGCGGGGGGAGGAAGCGTCTCGGTGGGGGGAGAACATCTCTCCACCCGGGATGCCAGGCGAATCCCGCCTCCTCCCTGTATAATACACAGATCCCTACATTGGCAAATAAACATGAGGTTGATCTGTGTCCAAGTCTGAGTGTCATTTGTTTCCACAATTCTACACTCACAATTCACAATGTTGACCGCACCAATTCCCCACTCGCTGCCCCAGTTGTAGCTCCTGTAAAGGAGGTAGCTAGTAGGCATGCGCAGATGAGAGTGATAAACCGCTATCAGAGCGATATGCGGGTACAGGCAGTGGTGTAGTCTACGTGATACGCTGGTATACGCCGTATACCCACTAGAAAATGCCAGTGATTTCCGTATACCCTCTTAAAAATGAGCGATGATACGTAACAACATCATTTTGTGACGCTTTCACGCTTTCGCTTCTTCGTTAATACTTTTGGACGTCTGGAGCTTCCGTCGCCTGTGGCCTGTGGCCTGTTGCTAAGCAACAGCAACACAGGCTCTGACAAACCCCAAGTTTCTCTAACGTTATCAGAATTTGATCCGTCCACCATTCAAGTTCGCGGAGCGCTAAACAGGAAGCAAACATGAAACGAAAACAGACGACAATATTTCAATGTTTTCCGAAGTTTTCCCCTATTACCACTACAGAAGAAGAGCCAGGTCAGGCGGCTGTCCTAAAGGTGACAGAGAACGAGCCCGGCGCTCCGCAAATTTAACCAGTAAGTGAAATTAGCATGGTTATCATTAACGTAACTGTAGCTAACTTGCTAACTTGCTAGCTAACTTGATCAACGTTAGTGTGGTGGATCAATGGAAGAGAAAGGGAGCGAGATACTGTGTGTGTGTGTGTGTGTGTGTGTGTGTGTGTGTGTGTGTGTGTGTGTGTGTGTGTGTGTGTGTGTGTGTGTGTGTGTGTGTGTGTGTGTGTGTGTGTGTGTGTGTGTGTGTGTGTGTGGTGTGTGTGTGTGTGTGTGTGTGTGTGTGTGTGTGTGCAGTCATAAACAGAACACAATGTTTATATTATCTCCTTGTTTCGGACACAGTTGAGAGCTCCTGGCCAGCCGTGTGGACTGAAAGTCAGGCTATGGAATTTAAGAACAGGCACCCTTGGTTAGAGTGGAGGGACAGAAAGTTAGGTAAATAGATTAGACGACATGAGACGTCCAGAGCACACAACATAGCCCAGGAGCTCACGGAGAAGGGTGGACAGGATTTAGTTGGACATTTGGTGAGAGCTGTGTCAGAGACTGTGTTTGCAGAGACAGATTCTGTATTCAGAACAGCATACCATCTTGCGAAGATGAACCAACCTTTTACTGACCATGATAGTCTCATTGAGCTTCAGGAAAAAAATGGTGCCAACATGGGCACTAGTCTGCACTCAAGGTACAGTTCCACAACAATTGTAAAACACATAGCAAAAGAGATGCAGAAAAAAATAGTTCACAGTATTGTGACATCTTCAAGCAAGTTGTCTGTTCTCATCGACAAGGCTCCATCTGCAGGGCGAGTGGACTAACAGTGAACCCAGTATGGACATGAGTGCTTTTTCAACCCTCATTTATTGAGGTGAAGCTTATTTGTTAATTTGTTTCTTGTTTGAAGCTAATTTGTCTTGTAGCACTTCAAGGATGTTTGCTTGTTCATTTAAGCTGATACAGAACATAGTTTGACAATGATTCATGGAAGATAATAGCGCTGAACAAGTTTGAATAAACTAATGCATTGAAAAATAGGTTTAAAATGATTATTGTGTGATATTTGTGCAGATCTATGCGAAACAAAGATGTTTTTTTAAGTGTAGAATATGATGTGTGGGCCAGGACGTCTGTAGCATGACCATATTTATTGTATATTACTTGAAAATTGCAGTCGGCCATATTGGGATATTGATAAAAATGTCGATTAATTGTTCAACCCTAGAAGATAAGTGGGTTTTTTCCATCATTGTTCATTCTTTTATTTTTTTATTGTTAATGTCACTGGCAGTTACAAGTCACATACAAATGCTTATAATACATTGACATGTTGATAACACATAACCAGTCTCAAGACTAGTTATGCATTAGTGAGTGTGATGGTGTTCATGAGGTGTTGCTTCGAGACAGGTGTCGCTCCGCGATGCGTCGCTCTAGGATGGATGAATACAATTATTACAGTATACCCACTACAAAAAAGTAGACTACACCACTGGGTACAGGGGCATTATGGCCGGCGTATTAATGTCAGGGAACACACTACGCCTAGAGTAAAGACTCCGGTTAATGCACTTTACCGTAGTGGTAAAGGGGACATTATGGTGGAGCGCGCACTGGGGGACGATGTCTCAAGAGGCAGGTGCAATCAGGGCGTTACCCACTCTGGGCCGTCCTCTCCAGGCTTGGCTCCTGAGAGGGACAGGCTGAGACAGGGTGGATTGTCTGACAGCTGTTTACTGATTTGGGGTGACCGGAGCGGGGAGACACTCAGACCCTACCCCTCCTTTGTGCCCAAGAGCCTAAGAAGTGCGTTCAGGTCGAGGGCTATTCAGTTAGGGGGCTTTAGTCTTCCACCCCATGGTGGGGCCAGGAAAGCTTAGGGGTAAAAAGTTCAATCACTTGTGAACACATGAACATGTTAAACATTGTCCAAAAGCTGAGAACATGAACATACATTTGAGGCAGATCAGCACTGGGTCATATTGTCTTCGTTTATAAATCAGGAAAAAAAAGCACAAATAGAGAGCTTAGGACAATATGGTGGCAGTACAGTACAGGCTGGTCCTCCCCATGTTTGTATTCCACAAGTTGACAGCAATATTTGCATTCATTTGAATTTGTCACACACATTTGGTGATAAATTAAAAACAATTTAGCTAGCTTCGACAAACTAGCCTGACAGGCCCGCCCCTCCCTACATGCAGATCGCACAGACTGCGTGGGGCCTCATCTTTCGGAGGGAGCCTCATTTGATCAATTAAGCGCGCCGCTGCGAGGCCGCGTGCTCCACTAGCACCCACCCTGTCGACGCTCGCGACACAGAGGGCCTCATCACATAACTCTGCGTGGGGCCACAAGTTGGTCGGGGGCAGCCCTGCAAGAGGAATTCGCATTCACATGTTACGTTTTAATTTAAACGGTGCCCAACGCATAGGGTCCCGCTTCACCGCTCACTCCAGAGAGACACAACGGCAATGCCATTTTGCTGTAGTATTTCAACTAAAAATAATGATGGGGTAATGTAGGGTTATAGTTTCATCACTGAGCAAAACAATAGAGGTGAGTGGATTTCAATGTTTGGATTTAAAAGGTCTTTGAAAACAGCCATATTTGTTTCCACAATGTCCAATTAACTGAATGATGCACAAAACACAGAACACTGGAAGAACACATTGCTGTTGAAATGTTTATGCTTTAAATGTAAGTGTGTGTGTTATGGACAGATGGTGGGCTGGCTGAGTGAAAACTCATCCTTCCCCCTCCTGGTGGAGGTTTATGAGCTTCCACACCCTTCTCTGCACACATTGTCTTTAAAACACTGCTGTGTCTGTGAGCAACCCAGTCTCACGGCATTTCGTGTTATAGTGACGACATTTAATCTATTGATTCGTGTTCACCATCACAATTTCCCCCTTTTTTTCGTGTCACACAGAACGATTTTAAAAGCAATGTATTTCTATCGGTAGGATGTTTCGTGCCTGCAACACGTCTTTTTGTCCGTTCGTGTCTTGGAAGACCGGAAGCTGTGTGGTTCATAAAAACATGTTCTTAATCAATATCAAGCCACAATTATTGTTTTTATTTTAAATCGTATAATGTCTGACTTTTTTGCCGTCTGTGAGGAAAAGAAATGGGGCTCAGAGCCTCAAAATACTGAAATCTGTATCTTTTTGTATTTTTTTCTGTATTTTCTTCCTTCTAATTTGTTATTATTTTCTAAATAACACACTGTTATTTACTCAACAATAACACACAATTATCCTTGTTTTTATTTATTCATTTAATTCTATCATCTCATGCTTTTTAGCCGTTCCTCAGGAACTGAATTTCAAAATAAAGTCACCGGAAACAGACGTAGGCCTATAAGGGACATTCCGAGCATCATTGAGATACATACCACTAACCCACTGAACTGATTAACCAAGATCCTCAGCAAGAAGTTGGGTGATTGGATTGTTTAGCCGCAATGCACGCTAGGATATGGTGTTCATGCGATATGAAATCCGAAAAACATTTAAAAAAAAAAAAAAATAATAATAATACTTTATTCCGAGTGTGCTTGCTTTTCTCATTGAAAGTCATCACATAACGGCATTGTAATACACAGTTTGGCTGCATTAAATATTACACATCTGCCGTAGTTCTCTATTTATAGAGCCCTTATTAGAAAACTTCTAAACAAACAGGAAGAACTGCCACGGAAACTGAATACGTGACGTGGATCATAAATATAACAGCAATTAAACAACATCTTCAATTTCTCTTCACACAATACGTCGCTTTGCAGTATCAATACTAATCCGGCCGAACACAAACTGGAAGCTGATTCCACAAATGTGGAGCTTGATAAGAAAAGGCTCTGGCTCCCATTGTACTTTTAGAGACTCTAGGAACAACAAGAAGAATAATTTTAAATTCTATCCTGTGTTCTATAGGGAGCCAGTGTAAGGCAGCCAGAACAGGAGTAATGTGGTCCCTTTTCCTAACTCTAGTTAGTACACGAGCCGCAGCATTTTGAATCAGCTGAAGCGACTTAACTGACTTCTTGGTACTCCCTGGAGTTAATAAGGAGTTACAATAATCCAGCCTTGAAGTAACAAATGCATGGACTAGTTTCTCTGCATCGTTTTGAGGCAAGATATGCCTGATTTTTGTAATGTTACGTAGATGGAAGTAGGCGGTCCTTGAAATATATTTTATGTGGGCTTTAAAGGCGAGACACGGCAGGCAAAAACATCGTTTTTCATGCACTGGTCAATTTTGAGATGTTGTGCTATTTTGATTCCATAACATGTTTTCGTTCAGGCTTTTGGAAGGAAAACGTACACACTACACATTTAAGTGTTTATTTTACTATAGTTT
Organism: Pseudochaenichthys georgianus; assembly: GCF_902827115.2. Classification (NCBI taxonomy): domain Eukaryota; kingdom Metazoa; phylum Chordata; class Actinopteri; order Perciformes; family Channichthyidae; genus Pseudochaenichthys; species Pseudochaenichthys georgianus. The sequence goes on from NC_047515.1 coordinate 3,006,369, forward strand.
GTCTATTTGCGTCTGTATATTTCTCCTAAATTCACCAAAAGTTAGCATTCTAAAGTAATATAAAGTACCGTGACCGCTGTTTTCACCATGTCATCACATATATCGTTGGAAAGCTCCGTCTCTCCTGCACAATCTCATCGGATCCAAATATGGTCATTTCCTTTGTATCAGCAACCAATCGTGAAAGTACAAAAGGGTCTTAAACCAAGAAACTAAATCTCATTGGCTGGTGTCAACTTCTGACAACGTGATTCGTTCAGATGCGTCACGTGGTGTGCTAAAACACTTCCTGGTTAGCTTTCCGCTAGAAATTTAAATCTCAAAATGGCAAAAGAACGGCGAAAAAAACGTTCTCAGAGAAGACAACAACACTTGTCACTTGCACGAAGCAAGATTATACAAAAAACAAATGACCCCGAACATGAAATACCTTCACGGAGTGCGTCGATGCGCAAGCTGTCATCCAAAGAACAGGAGGGTCTAGCTAGCGCCTCTCTGCAATCTTTAAAGGTTGTTTTCTCAAAATGAGTTTTTCTCCTACTCTGAGTCCGAAATATCCACTTCAGTTGCACTTACATACACCAAACCTTCCAGTTATATTCCTATCAATATTATGAAGGCTTTTACCGAAGGGTTTGTTCATATGTCATTCATAGCCTGAATTATATAAGATTTTATACCTAAAAACATGGCGAAAATTGATATTTTAGGGATGTTGACAGTTTCTGATTTATGGAGTGATAAAAAGAGATATCCAAAATCCCTTCAGTAAAAGCCTTAGATACTAATATGACTACAAAATGAAACAAGAATTTTGAACCTGGCTTTATCCAAGGCCAGATTTCGGTTCCTGAAATGTGTTAAAATGTGCGCATACATATCTAATGAGATAAAGGCTAATTTGCATATTCAGAAAACTTGTAATACAAGAAACAATTGCCTTATTGTAGGTAATTAACTGGAGATATTTCTAGCTGATATCTTTAAGTTAAAAAAATCACTTAGCAACAGCTGCACATGCCCACATGCTAACTATGGGTCTTACAAGCCTTAACCTACATAACATTACAAATAGTCAGAAAATATTATTTACAATATTAAAGGTGGGGTAGGTAAGTTTGAGAAACCGGCTCGAGATACACTTGTTGTTATATTCCATGGAATGCTCTTAAAGAAATGGTATGCTCATGACACTCATTTTTTAAAAATTATCATCCGATAAAACAGACCAGTCTCTGCCAGTCTCTCTTTTTTTTTTTTTAATCCGATGACATTATCAGTGATTTTAAACTGATTATATACCGAAATAACATCAACACTGTGGGCGCCGCCATTTCCCGGACGTGACGTAATCCATGCGTTTGGTTTTCGAAGACACGTTGATCTCCATGTTATTTACTGTAGTTTCTCTCTTCAAATATGCCTCACTGTATCGCGAAATATTGCCACAATTCTGATAGGAACAATCCACGGAATGCTCGGTTCCATCTGTTGCCAAAAGGTAAGCATAAGAAGTACATTCGGAGGCAGTGGCTAGCGAAATGTGGCCGGCCCGAACCGAGAGATTTACAGGCTCATGTATGCAGCGAACATTTCACATTTGCGGACGACTACTCTGAGAGTATGATCAAACATAACATGGGATTTAAAGAACAACCATTACTTAATGGAGATGCAGTACCATCGGTCTTTCTGGTGTCATCACCGACCAGGACACCAGTTCGGCCAGTAAAGAAATCGCCCTCTGCAAGTGTGAAGCGACGGAGGAGCAGAAGTAGTGCTCGGAGTAAGAATAAGGTATGTTATAGCGCATTTCCATTGCAGCGGCTAGCCCCGTTTTAACGTCCAGGCCAGGACAGTTTTTGGTGGCCTTTCCATATAGCGTAGTACCGGCTAGTGTGTATTTCCCCCCAGTTTTTTCCGGCCCCATAACATCGTGATTCTATGGCCAGGGACAACGAAGCTGAGTATGCTAAACTAGAGAGGGAATCGCTAGCAAGGGTGGTACTACATGCATACATATAGTATCTTATATCATCTTCCTATTATACACACATGCATTTCCAAACATTTGGACTACCTATGTTGCAAATGTATTATCTTTTCAATTTACACACGGCATCTATTGCACGTCTGTCCGTCCTGGGAGAGGGATCCCTCCTCTGTTGCTCTCCCTGAGGTTTCTCCCATGTTCTCTTTAAACTGTGGGTTTTCTTCGGAAGTTTTTCCTTGTACGATTTGAGGGTCTAAGGACAGAGGGTGTCATATTGTCATACTGATATGTATGGATGAATTCCCCCATCCAATCTCTTCACATTGGTCAAAACTTGTTCCTCTGCTGACGAGTCCGAACTGAAATACTCCACCATGTTTCCGTGTGTTGACAAAGTGAACGCATAGATGACGTCACGACCATCACGTGACTACTGAAAATGGCAAACATGGCGGCGGCCAGACGGAATATACAGGTCTTGATAAAAAAGAGCTATAAAATCATTATTTACCGGGGAATATCGCTGATTTCTTCAGGGTATGGTTTAAACATAATGTTTCACTAAATACTGAAGTTTTGATTAATTATCTAATGAGTGGACCATTCCTTTAACATCCCGATAGCAATGAATATCTTAAGTGCTTTGACAACAAATCCATAAAAAAATGTCATCTGTGGAAGCCGTGGCGCTGTAAAAAGCACGAGCAATCATCTGAGCCGGCCCTGCTAAAATAACTGGATGGCTTACCTGCCTGTCAGCCTTCCATCTGTGCGCAAACTTATCTCGTGCCCTTATTGGTCATGTGCGCGTTCGTGTGTGTTGGAGGAGGGGCTCTGTAAGGAAGTGTCAGATTTTTTCCGGCTGTGTATTTTCAAATTCTAGCGCACTCGAGCTGGTTTCTCCAAAATTACCTACCCCACCTTTAATAAAACTATGAATTCAATTTTAACTGATTGACAACACTGCACAGCAGCAGCAGCATTACAGTAAAATATCGTCTTACCTTGTGTTGGGGCTTCACAAAACTATACATGTAGCCTTCCTCTCTGGGGTGGCACTAATGAAGATCCTCATTAGAGCACATAGATCCACATTGTCCAAAATGTTACTATGGACATGCATCAAAGTCAGATGTGTCAGTCTCTTCTGTGTCATATTACTCTTGTTGTACTTGTAGAGGTGGTGGTCCACTCTTTTTATTGGGTTGTTTGTTGGAGAAAAAAAAAAATCCAAAATCGTTTTTTGCGCCATTCTAGAAAGTTGTCGTGGAAAGTGTGTGTGTCGCGTCAATTACGTCACTATCCCAAGACCTACGACCTAGATGACTCGGATTTTATTTATTTGGAAAATAAATTCAAGCCACCTGACGGAAACAAATATATACTATGACTATTATATGCTACTGTATACGGCTAATTTTATTTTAAGTAAAATCATAACTATATTATGTAGTTTAAACATTTTTATTTAGGTGGTCACTCAGTTTTTCAAATGTACACCACTCGCCAACAGGGGGTGCTGCAGCACCCCTACTTCCCGCGGCTATGGGTGCATCTGTCTGTGTTTTAGTTTGTCTGTCTCTGTTTGCTGGTTTTATTCTGAAAAGTGTTCCCCTTCCCCCATGTCTGTTACGACTGATTGTGTGCACCTGGTGCCCTGTGTTGTCTCCTCCCTCCCCCCACCTGTGTCTAATTGCTAATTTGTGTGTGTGTGTGTGTGTGTGTGTGTGTGTGTGTGTGTGTGTGTGTGTGTGTGTGTGTGTGTGTGTGTGTGTGTGTGTGTGTGTGTGTGTGTGTGTGTGTGTGTGTGTGTGTGTGTGTGTGTGTGTGTGTAGTTAGGCTCGGTTGCCCTGTCTGTTTTGGGGCTGGTAGGGTGTGTGAGATCCTTGTTGCTGGTGACTGTGTGCACATGTGTCTGTGATTTAATAAATGCCCACACCGGGTTATATTTGAACTCTCTGCCTCTGCCTTCTTGCTTGGTCAGGCCGCTCAATTGTCAGCGTCACAGAGCTGTTGAGGGCCGGACCATTATCTGAAGTCTGGTGCTATTTTAGACCATTTGCATAGGTATCACAACAACATCATGTTTATAAGGCGAGGGATGCGTTTCCATGGAAACGGCACATGGTGAGATCTCAGATTTGGCGTAGAGCTGTTGAGGCATGGACCGGTGATATACAAGTGAAGATTCGGTGACGATTGGACCGTGTCCATTGGAGTTACAGCGACATCGTGTTTCATGGCGAGTGGTCTGTCGCCATGGCAACGGCATTTGATGACACCCCATACTACGCTTATATGCGTTGATGGCTGCATCGTTACCAAACCTGTGAAGTTTTGGGCCGTTTGGAGCATTTTCACTGAAGTTATGAGAAAACCGTGTTTCATGGCGGGCATTGTGTTGCCATGGCAACGACATTTGAAGAAACCCCATCATTGACGTAGAGCTGTTGAGGGCTGGACCGGTGTTATGGAAGCAAAGTTTGGGGGACGATTGGACCGTGTCCATTGGACTTACAGCAACATCGTGCTTCATGGCGAGTGGTCTGTCGCCAGGGCAACGGCATTTGATGACACATCGTTACCAAACTTGTCAATGTGACATCGTGTTCCCTGACACAGGTGTTTATATTTGATCTAACGACGACAGCTGTGTGTCACCAATAATGTATAAAATAGGTGGAACATGTTGAAGTCAGTATGAAGTCTCCATCAGATAGAAAAGAATAGGCTGAGGCAGTCTGTTAAACTCCAGTGACCACGTCGTTAGCTCAAACACCAACACCTGTGTGTGATTCATCGTGTTCCATGACACAGTGTTTATATTTGAGCTAACGAGGTGTGCAGAGATCAAAGGTTTCCATTGTTCTGAATGAGATAAACCTCTTACATGAGAACGTTTTATCGAATAACCGTAACAGATATCTGTGAAATTTCAAAACGTTAAGCATGTCAAGGAAGTTGAGTATCTGAAGTGTAATGTTTGTGTACTTTCGGGTTAATAATGTGGCCTTTTTGGCAGTTTAACTAAAGGTATGCAGCTGCTGCTGTGAGGAAATATCAGCCTGAAATTACAATGGGCTTTAATGGAGGCATGTTGACATTTGTTGTCACTTCATGCCCTCAAGAGGCATTTTGTTGGACTTCCGGTGGGGCAAGATGGAGTAGGCAGTGTCGAATCTAGCTCCCGTAACTTTTATTCATTGACTATTTTAAATCCCCATAGTTTTGCCTTTGGCCATCTCCAGGTGGATAATTATTCCTCTCTGAACACTCTGGTGCTGGATTCTGGTTCCAAGCAGCAGAGATCGGGCAAGAAGGAGCAGTCTACCGTGCCGGCGGCAAATGGCGGTGACTTCAACATGGCGGCCTTGGCTAACCAACTGGAACAACACCGGAATGCTATCTCTGCGAATTTCAAGGCTACTATATCTACGCTCGAAGCCAAGCTAGACTGCATTCAAACCACAGTCTCCGATCATACCCACTCAATTAATTAGCTTGAATCCAACGCTAACGAACAAGACGGACGCATACAAAGTTTGGAATCGATGTGTGCTAAGCTAGCTGAGAATAATACCAAGCTACAAGCTAAGTTGACGGACCTCGAGTCTCGCAGCCGCCGTAACAATATCAGCATCATTGGTCTTCCTGAGTCCATCGAAGGGCCTCACCCCTCCACCTTCTTTTCTGAACTTCTGGCTGAGGTCCTTGGTGATAGCGTTTTTGAGTCTCCACCGGAGTGCGACAGAGCGCACTGTACACTCTCCAACAAGCCAGGACCGGGTCAGAGACCGAGACCCGTGGTCATCAGGCTCCACAGATTCCAGCAGAAAGATAAGATCATCCGTGAGGCCAGAGCTAAGAGAGGCAAGCTGCAGTACCATGGGACCCCCATTGCAATCTACGAGGATTATCCTTCTGAGATAGTGGAGCAGCGCAGGGAATACCAAGAGGTGATGTCTGAACTTTACCAACGGGGCTTCAAGCCCGCACTACTTTTCCCTGCGAGGCTTAACATCACACTGAAGGATGGAGCCAGGAAGAGACTTTTCTCCGTTTCTGAGGCCAAGGACTTTATTGCAGCTAACCGATCTGGTATCGGCTCTCATGCCTCCTCCTCCTCCGCCTGACTGCTGCGGTTTGGTAATGTTAGCCCCGTTTAGCCTTACTGGCTACCTAAGTAACTTGTCTGACCTATTAGTTCACATGGGTTCTAATTATGCCGTTAACACGCAGACAGACATGTGTGTTTTTCCACGGCTAGACTTCTTATATTTTCCTTTTTTTTTTTTTGTGTTCCTTGCCGTTATGAATGCCTGTTGATAGGTCACACGACATGTTATCCGCAGAGTATCGCTTTTGCCTCTAGAGGGAGCCACAGCTCCGTTGATGTGGAGCTGTTGCACGAGCTTATTTTCTTGTCCACCTGTGCCTTTACCATTCAGAGATTTCTTTTGCACTTTATTTTATTTCCTATTATGTCTCATCTGTATGGATAAAATACATTGTATTTACTTGTTGGACCGGCTGTTCATGCTGATTTTTACTGCACTAAAGTGTGTTCTCTTCTCTGTTCTCTGTGGTTTGGTATTGGCATAGATTTATCTGCATAATATTTGACAATTTCCTATTCACTTACCCATCCACTTGTTCTGTGTGGGATAATATGGGGATGGTTTACTGTTTAGATAGGGACTAGGTCCCCGGAAGACTAGTGTTAGTGTAATTACATAGATCTAAGCCTTGTGCTTGATTATGCTGTGCATTTTGGGTTTAGCCATAGGTATGGCCACATGTTTTTTTTTTGGGGGTTTTTGTTTTGTTTTTGTTATTATCACTACTATTATTATTTGTTGTCGTCCTCTCTTCTCTTTCTCCTGTGTATGCAAGACAGTGTTTGTCCAGGTAAACTTGTCTTTGAGGAACTTCCTAGATGGTGTCTGCCATGACAACGACAGGTAGAGGAGTGCGCCTGATTTCCTGGAATACTAAGGGCATGAACAACGCTACTAAGATTGGTAAGGTAATGACACGGTGGCAACATCTGAATGGGGATGTCATATTCCTGCAGGAAACTCATCTTAAATCTTCTGATACCCTTTGTATTAAAAGGGCATGGATGAGTCACTTGTTCCACTCAAAATTCTCCCACAAAGCCAGAGGAGCAGCAATTATTATTCACAAGAATGTCAGATTTGAATTGACAAATTCGATATCAGATCCTAATGGTCGTTATGTCATAGTTTCGGGCATGCTACAGAACACACCAGTGATACTAGCTTCTATCTACGCTCCCAATTGGGATGATGGTAATTTTTTTGTAAACCTCTTTGCTCAAATTCCCAACACCGACAACCATCGTATTATTATGGCTGGTGACTGGAATTTGGTCCAGGACGTGAGTCTCGACAGGTCATCGCTCACACAAGCCACTCGGCCAAGGTAGTACTGCACAATGCATCACGATTAGGACTCTCAGACCCCTGGAGATGTATTAACCCGCAAAGTAGAGCATTTTCCTTCTTCTCGCACAGGCACCACACTTTTTCACGAATTGATTTCTTTTTACTCGATAACAATTTGATTCATCTAGTCAATTCATGCGAATACCATCCGATAGCCATCTCAGATCATTCTCCCACCTCGGTTGACATTAATTTCCCTCTTGGTATGTCCCCCCCTCCATTATGGAAATTCAATTCTCCCCTGCTGTCAGACAGTGAATTTAGAGACTATCTTTCCACTCAGATTTCTTCCTACATTGAAATGAATGACACTTCCGACGTTAGTAGCGGTATTCTTTGGGAGGCTCTTAAGGCCACTGTGCGGGGACAGGTCATTTTGTACACTTCACGTAAGAGAAAAGATGAAAAGGCTTTCAGAAATCTGTGTTGACCTTCGCTTACTCGATGAAACATACTCCTCCTCTCCCTCTCTTTCTCTCTATAAAAAACGCCTCCTGCTACATTCAGAACACGACCTTCTGATGACAGGCATTGTTGAGAGACAACTGAGACAGTGTAGGCAGCGTTACTTTGAGCAGGGCGACAACGCTGGTAGACTCCTAGCTCAACAAGCTCGTGCTGCCAGTGCGTCCAGATTGATTCCCCAAATCAGATTGTCCGATGGCAACCTTACTTCTAACCCAGCTGATATTAACGGGTCTTTCTCGGAATTGTACACCAATCTCTACACTTCAGATTGTCCCCCGATCCCTGCCTCTACCCTCAATCCTCTTGACTCCTTAATTTACCCCAAAATGAACGAGAACATCGCTAGCGAATTGGGCGGCCCCATCTCCACCCTTGAGATACATGATGCAATAAAATCTATGCAAAGTGGGAAGTCTCCTGGGCCGATGGCTATACAGTTGAATTCTATAAGGCATATTCTTCCAAGTTAGCCCCGATTTTGGCTAGGATGTACAATGACTCTCTCCAGACAGGCCGATTGCCAGAAAGGTTGTCCATTGCGTCTATCTCCTTGCTTCTCAAGAAAGACAAAGATCCTACTTCGTGTGGCAGTTACAGACCAATCTCACTGTTAAATGTGGACTGCAAGATACTGGCCAAAATACTGGCTATCCGCTTCCAACGTGTACTGCATCATTTCGCTGGACCAAACAAGCTTTATGGTGGGGAGACACTCTTTTTTTAACACAAGGAGGTTGCTCAATATAATTTTCTCTCCTTCCTCTAACACCCCCGAAGTCATAGTGACACTTGACGCAGAGAAGGCCTTCAATAGGGTTGAGTGGGGTTTCCTATTTTCTAGTGTTGATACATTTGGTTTCGATTCCCAATTTATTTCCTGGATGAAACTCCTATATGCCTCTCCATCTGCCTCTGTACACACTAATGGCATTCGATCTCCCCCTTTCTCTCTCCAACGTGGTACTCGCCAGGGTTGTCCTCTTTCCCTGCTGTTGTTCAATATAGCCATTGAACCTCTTGCTATCTGGCTCAGAAGCCATGATAGGTTTGAGGGCATTACGTGTCATGGCATGGTTCATAAACTGTCTCTCTATGCTGATGACCTTCTTCTTATGATCTCGAACCCCTTATCCTCTCTCCCCCCCATACTGTCGATTTTAGATCAATTTGGCCGTTTATCAGGTTACAAACTAAACATTCAAAAGAGCGAAGTATTTTTTGTAAATAAAATGGCAGAGGCACTTCCCCAATCCCTATTCCCCTTCAAAAGGGCTGTGGAGGGGTTCAAATACTTGGGGGTGTTTGTTGCAAACTCTTTTAAAGACCTGTTCCCTAAAAACTTTCAGCCTCTACTAGATAAATGCAAAGCCGATATGTCTCGGTGGGCCTCCCTTCCCCTGTCTCTTGCGGGTCGCGTCAACCTTATAAAGATGGTCATGCTGCCAAAGTTTCTTTACCTTTTCCAACACATCCCAGTGCGCATCAATAAATCTTTTTTCACTGATCTTGATAAGCAGTTGAATGCGTTCATCTGGAACAACAAGCCTGCGCGTATTAGAAGGTTCTGTCTCCAACTCCCTAAATCAGAAGGCGCTCCCCAACTTTCGCCACTATTACTGGGCCTCTAATATTAACAAACTCCTCTATTGGGCTAAATATAAACTTTCAGACCCCTGCCCACCTTGGGTACATATTGAGCTGTCATCTTCTGCTCCTTTGCACTCTATAATCTGCTCTCAGCTCCCTGTAGCGACCCATACACATTTGAGTAACCCAATTGTTACTAGCACCTTAAGCATTTGGCTCCAATTCAGGAAACAGCAAGCCCCAATTTCAAACAATCACCTATTCTCCCCATCGTGTACGGACCCGGCCTTCCACGTTTGGTCGAACAATGGTCTCGCAACGCTTAATGACCTTTACGAGGATGGAGTCTTTTCATCCTTTGAGTCCCTTTCAGTCAAATTCAACCTGCCCAACAGTCATCTCTTCCGTTTTTTCCAAATCAGGCACATCATCCAAAAGCAATTTCCCCATTTTCCTAACCGCCCCCCAGAATCGCCAATTGATACATTTCTCACACTCAACCCTGATCAAAAGCGCTTGGTTTCAGTTCTCTATGGTTCTCTATTGGTTCCCTGAGTCTGGACCCTATGGTGCCTCTTAAGGAGCTCTGGGAGCGTGATCTAGGTACAGTAGCAACCTTTCCGATGATCAATGCATTAGGGTCAATCTTTGTGTTAAAGGCCTTAACCTAGTCCATACATCATCTATCTGTGCTAGACATGGCCTACTCCAGTGCAAGGTGCTCCACAGAGCTCACTTTACTAATGCTAAACTGCTAAAATATTCCCAGATCGGAGTGATGCCTGCAACAGATGCAATCAATCCCCAGCTGACCATCTGCACATGTTCTGGACTTGCCCGAGGTTGGACACATTTTGGTCTGACATATTTGGAACCATTGAGCGGGCCTTTAACACAAAGATAGACCCTAATCCTATGACTGCACTGTTCGGCCTTCCTCCATCTGAGAATATGCCCATTACTATACGCTGTGTCATTATCTTCACCACTCTATTAGCTAGACGCTCTATTCTCTTAAAATTGATACATGCTTCCCCACCAACACATGATCAGTGGATACGTGATGTCTTACAATGCCTTCAGATGGAGAAGTTAAATGAAAAAAAATGAAAAAAAACTGTAAACAAGGACTCTCTCCGAACCTTGAAGTGAATATGGAGCAATACATTACTTTATTTTATTTTCAAGGTGGTCCTTTGTAATGATCCCCATTGTCTACATTTGCTAACTGTAACATCTGTACTGTTTTGTATTGATTACTACTGTTCTTACTTCTTGTCATTTGCTGGATTATGACTTGTTTGCAATAAAAAGATTTGTAAAAAAATAAATAAAAAGAAAAGAGGCATTTTGTTTAATTATATTTGCTTAATGATGTCATTTTTCAAGCTACGAGATGTTTTCCTACGTTTGTCATGAAATATTATGGCAGTTTTAAAAAAAAATATGAAGGCAAATTTCAAACTGTCCTCCACTCTAACTCTGACATCACGCACTCTGCCTTAACGAGCTGCGCAATGTTAAAGTAAAAATGTGATGAATTATGGGCTATATCTCTGGAATTATGAAAGTTATGAATGAAAAAAGTAATAGCCATCGATTCCCGACCGAGCTGAGCGTTTTGATGTTTGAACGGAGTTTCTGCGATGTGGAATGTGGGAGAAGAAGAGGGCCAAAATAACAGGCGGAATAATAAAGAATTTTGTGCGTAGAAGAACAGATAGTTGGAATGCTGTTAACAGCATTCCCACTAAATGACATGTATTGTCTAACTAGCATCCTTAATGTTAAATACAAAATCCTAGGAACAGTCCAATATCCACATTTTTGTTTGGGGTAAATGTGTGGAATTATCTTTCTGAACTGTTTAGTGTGAGTCTGAGAGAGAGAGATTTTACATAATTTGGAGAAACTGTTTGGTTCGGATCCTTGCAAGTCCCACCATGACTGTTTTAAAATATTTGCAAATGGAAAATAATAATAATGATTTCAGAATTATCATTTATTCCAATATTGTGATCATCACAACTGCAATATCAGCCAAATAATTTTCCAAATTGCTCAGCGCAATCACACACTATACATGGAGAGCCATTGTACATTTACTTATGAAAAAGATAATGCGACAACCACTACCTTCAATACTCCTAATTGTTAAACTGTGTCCTGACAGAAAACAAAGTCAAAGAGAGATTTAACATTAAGTGGACATTGTGCTGTGCGTACACTGGGTGGAGCTCTTGTTCAAGTTTCAGTACATCATGTATCCAAACTGCACGACTGAGTACAGCTGCAGTGCTCAAAATGCAAACACCAAGAAGGTTTGACTTCAGAAAATCTCAACAAATGAATGTGGCTGGTGGTTTATTATCATTATATAAGATACATTCACCTATAGTCTGAATTTGTAGCATTGGCTTTCATTAAGATCATACAGGACCAAAGAGGAAACCAAAGCACAGGATGTAACTGTTATCTTTAGTTGGAAAAAGCTAAAGTTCTAATCCAAAATGCTCGTCTTCCGAATCCCTGTTTTAAACCATGATAGTAAAACCCCTTAGCTATTGTTTAAGAATGTAACATGTGTTGATCAGCATAGCACTTTCAACAACAATGAATATAACTTTTTATTTAGGGATTGTTCTTTAAAATAATAATTTCTTAATAATAATAATAGTATAATATATAATATACTTTTGTCCATCAGTATACACTTCTGAGTGAAGGAGAACAATATCTCCACTATATTAACCCGACCCCTCTGCTTCCCTTACATGAAAGCTGCTCATGTGGTGTAGTGATGCAGCCTTCGGCCATCTTGTGGCAGGAAGGTAAACATGGCGGTCCCGTAGATGATATTCTTTGACCACGCCAGTTTGTTTGTTCAGCATCGGGTCGTCTGGGTACCGTGAGAACGTTCTTCTTATTGGTTCTTCAAAGAAGAAATAATTTAATCCTATATGGAGCTGAGGGCCTCCTGCCTCCACTCACAGGACATTACATGTTCAAGGCATGATTTGATGCATGTTAAACCCTATATTCCTAATTGAAAACATTATGATAGTTTTTATTTAAAAAATATATTACTATTAACTTCTTTTGAGGTCAAAGTTGATACAGAAAAATAAGATATTTTGGATTAAAGAAAAGAAGACATCATTTTTTTTATCAGATAATTCAGTTTCCACTCAAACACTGTACAAATAAACACATGCACAGGACCTACACAAATTAGGTCTGAAATGCATACGTGCACAAAGGGGCTGCCATGTGTTGATGCCTGCGACTGGTCAAACTGGCATCTCTTCAGATTAGAGTATAATAGATTATTAGATCAAATATACTTTTGTACCAGATTAGGACATTTTGTGGATACCAGTCCACGTTCTGTTCTTGGTCTGATCGGGACTTGTACTGGGGACTAGGGGTGTTGAAAATAATCGTTTCTACGATGCATTGCGATGCGGACGTGGACGATTCGGTATCAATGCAGTGACGGAAGATAACCGATTATTCACGTGGTAGATTTTCTGGCAGCAGCTGGACAATAAATGTCACGGTAGCAACGTAGCATTGCATTGTGGGTTACCGAGCTAGTGCAATAACGGAGGGAGGCAAAGCAGTGCGCAAATAAAAAAAAACGCTCCTAGTGTTCTGAAAGCAGACATCTGGACCCATTATGGGTTTTATGAACTAAAAGGGAAAAATGAACTGGACAAGTTGCACGCTGTGTGTAAAGTGTGTCACACACAAATAAAATACCTTGGTGCAAATACCACTAACTTGAGGAACCACCTTAGCCGTTTTCACTGTGAGAAGCTAACGTCTGCCACCAAGAAAACAGCGGACCCAGCCCAGAGAAGAATTGATGAGGCGCTGTCAACTTTTCCTCCCAACTCTGAGAAAGCGAAGAAAATCACCCAATCGGTGGCAGCTTTCATAGCGAAGGACCTACGTCCTTATTCCGTCGTGGAAAACGCCAGTTTTCGCCACCTGTTAAAGACGCTGGCGCCACGGTGTAAGCTCCCATCACGTAGCCACTTTACAGAAAATGTCATACTGCACTCTACAACGGAACCAAAGCCCAGGTAATGGTGTCAGATCCACGCTAAGACTTGCCATGACATGTGATGTCTGGACTTCTGTCGCGACGGAGTCTTATTTAACAGTAACGGCACATTACATCAGTGAGGACTGGCAGTTGTTGTCACATGTGCTGCAAACGAGAGCTGTTTACGAGTCTCACACAGGTGCGCATGTTGCGGAGCTACCGTCTCGTGTAGTGGAAGGATGGCAGCTATCAGACAAAGATGTAGTGCTGGTGACAGACAACGCGTCTAATATGATCGTTGCAGCTGAATTCGGAAGATTCCCTCATGTAAAATGCTTCGCCCATACGCTGAATCTTGCGTCCCAGCGGGCGCTTAAAGTGGCCACCCTCTCCAGGCTTCTGGGTAGAGTCCGACGGATTTCAACATTCTTCCACCGCAGCACTACAGCGAACCACTATCTGAAAGAGAAACAGAAATGTCTGGGCCTGAACAATCATAAGCTGATAACTGATGTTGCCACAAGGTGGAACAGTGCATACGACATGGTCGAGAGGTTCTTGGAACAACAACCTGCAATATGTGCCACCTTGCTGTCTCCAGAGGTGAGAAAAGGACAGTCAGACCTCTGCACTCTTAACGAAACAGATGTGTCAAATGCAGAGGACGCTGTGAGTGCTTTAAAGCCAATGAAGGATGCAACCACTCTGATGTCAGAAGAGAGCAATCCAACAGTGTCTCTCATTGCTCCAATAATTGCACAACTCTTCCAGGACATGACAGGCACCATTGGAGACTCACCGATGATCCACACGATCAAGAATGCTATGAAAACAGAACTCCTGAAGAGGTACAACGGTGAGGCAGAAAAGAAGATCCTTCATACAGCCTCTGCCCTGGATGCCCGTTTTAAGGGACTGCCTTTTCTAACAGTGGAGGAGAGATTGGAGATCTACAGAGGAGTGACTGAGGAGGCTGCATCCTTGGAGGTAATTTCACCATGTTTCATGTAAACTTATAAAATAAAAACAAACTTTACAATATTAATAATAGTAGCTACAAAGAAAGGCCTCATCATCATCACTGCTTGTGAGTTTGCTGGGACGGTCTTTCACTGACACTGAAGGTACAGCAGAACCCAAGACCCCCTATGCCAGTGCTGAGGAGGAAATAGAGAGGTACTGTAAAGCATCATCTCCCCCTCTGACTGAGGACCCCTTGAACTGGTGGCGTGTCCATGAGATCCTCCTCTCACGGGTGTCAAAGCGATACTTGTGTATCCCAGGCACAAGGGTGTCTGCAGAGCGAGTTTTCTCCACTGCAGGAGATGTGGTCACTGCAAAAAGAAGCACCCTCAAACCAGAACATGTGGATCAACTACTGTTCTTGCAGAAGAACCTACACATTCCCAAATGCTGAGTCATATTTTTGTTGTTTGGCACATTCAGGAAGTGCCCTGTGCCCAGTGCTGCTATTTCAAAACACTGTTGTAGATTACAGCACTGCAGAATGTTTTGTTTTTGAAGATTTACCTTTTTTTACACTATCGGTAGGCCA
>NC_047515.1:3021513-3044877 GCF_902827115.2 Pseudochaenichthys georgianus
TACGCTGACAACACCCAATTAATTCTGTCCTTTCCCCGCTCAGAGACCCAGGTCGTCGCACGCATCTCTGCTTGTCTAGCTGACATCTCTCAGTGGATGTCTGCTCATCACCTCAAGCTCAACCTTGACAAGACTGAACTGCTTTTCCTTCCGGGAAAAGCTTGTCCCACTCTTGAACTGACTATCAACATCGGCACCTCTGTTGTTTCCCCGACTCAGACTGCAAGGAATCTGGGCGTGATCCTAGATAACAAACTGTCCTTCACTGCAAACATCGCTGCTACAACCCGTTGCTGCAGATACACGCTTTACAACATCAGGAAGATACGTCCCCAGCTGACCCAGAAAGCGACGCAGGTTCTGGTCCAGGCTCTCGTCAGCTCACGCCTAGACTACTGCAACTCCCTCCTGGCTGGTCTACCTGCATGTGCCATCCGACCTCTGCAGCTCATCCAGAATGCAGCGGCTCGTCTGGTCTTCAACCTTCCTAAATGTTCCCACACCACGCCGCTCCTCCGCTCCCTCCACTGGCTTCCAGTAACTG
Organism: Pseudochaenichthys georgianus; assembly: GCF_902827115.2. Classification (NCBI taxonomy): domain Eukaryota; kingdom Metazoa; phylum Chordata; class Actinopteri; order Perciformes; family Channichthyidae; genus Pseudochaenichthys; species Pseudochaenichthys georgianus. Next base: position 3,022,058 of record NC_047515.1, read on the forward strand.
CTAGAATCCACTTCAAGACACTGGTACTTGCATACCATGCTGCGAATGGATCTGGCCCTTCCTACATCCAGGACATGGTTAAACTGTACACCCCAGCACGTGCACTCCGCTCTGCATCAGCCAAACAGCTCGCTGCACCCGCACTGCGAGGGGGACCCAAGTTCCCATCAGCAAAAACACGTGGGTTTGCTATCCTGGCTCCAAAATGGTGGAATGAGCTCCCCATTGACATCAGGACTGCAGAAAGCTTACACATCTTCCGGCGCAGACTGAAAACTCATCTCTTTCGACTCCACTTCGAGCAATAGAATTACTAACAAAGAACTGCTAACAGAGCACTTATATACTAATAAAGGTCTGGCTTATCTACAGCCAGTTGAGTAGCACTTGAAATGTTTGGCTCTATGAAACCTGATGTACTTATATGATTCTGTTTTCTTCAAGGTTGTGTCTTCCTGGTCGAATGTACTTATTGTAAGTCGCTTTGGATAAAAGCGTCAGCTAAATGCAATGTAATAACATGGGTCAGAAATGACCCGTGCAAGTGTGCATTTGATAGGAACCTTTGATTTATAAAATGTGTGTAGTTAGGAACATTTTTAATGTGGACAACTTTTCACTTGTCAGAATATGGCGCTGGTCAGAACTAAACAACTGGACAACATTTCACATTCCACTCTTGTCAGAAGGATAGCATATTCTATTCTAGCTAGCTAATGTTAGCTAGCTAGCTAATGTTAGCTTGTGTTAGCTAGGTCAATTCTAGATCGCGGTCGTTAATATTAGCTAATGCATACATGCCAACTCTCTTGCCAGATCATGTATGAAATGTAATCATGTCTTACACAATAAATACGCTATACTATTTTCAACCCATTTGTCAATCTGGAAATACATACATAATAATAAATAAATACGTTTAAATACAGTCATATAAAAGGTATACGCTAATGTCAGCTAGGGCAACAAAATAAAACTTGAATTAGAAAAGTGTACTGTATAATTTATCAACTGATGTTGTAAATATTATTTTGATTTTCTTCATCCACAGTATGGCTCGTCACACTCATTCACGTTTCACGGCTGAAATGGTCATCGAGATGTTACATCAAGAACAGGATAAGGAAGATGGAGCAATCCTTGATTCTGACTCTGACCTCTCTGATGATGACGTAGACTATGTGCCACAGGGTCAAGCTGAAGTTGCTGGTGATGAAGAAGACTCCTTGGACGAGCTAGAAGACTCGTCTGATGAGTCCTCTGAAGAGGAAGCTCAGACCCAGGCCAATAGGATAAGTAAAAAGGGGTCTTACTGGAATGAGCAACCCTCCACTCAAGGCAGAGCAAAAACCCATAACATCCTGAGGACCAGGACCCGTATCTGGTTGAACAATCATTTCACCAAAAGATGCCTGGGAGTTGTTCATTAGTGATAACATCATAGAGGAGGTTTTAAGATGCACTAACTTAGAGGGACGCAGAGCCGCAGCAGAAAAAGGAAAAGAGTGGAGATGCCTCGACAAAGTGGAATTCACAGCATGTATTGGTTTGACCCTCCTTGCAGGGGGGGGACAAGAGCTGGGATGTGGCCTTGCGGGAGCTCTTTCTGGATCCCCTGCGCAATCTGATGTATAAGACCACCATGGGGTTCCACAGATATGAGGATATCCGCCGCCTCATACGGTTTGATGATAAGAGGACTAGGGCTGTTAGACTGGAAACAGACCACATGGCTGCATTCAGATATGTGTGGGACTGTTTCCTGGCCAATTGCAAGAAAGTGTTCGTCCCCAGTGATTGTGTCACTATAGATGAGCAGCTTGTGCCATTCCGTGGAAGGTGCAAGTTATTACAATACATGCCCAGCAAGCCAGCAAAATATGGGATCAAAATCTTTTGGATGTGTGATGCAAGGGTCCATTATGCATTCAATGGCATGATCTATACAGGGCGACAGCCAGGAGAGGATGTTCAGAGGAACCTTGGCGAGAATATTGTCCAACAGTTGTCTAGCGGAATAAGACACACAGGTGAATATAGAATACAGAGTATACATACAGTGAATATACTCTTGAAGTTCTAGCACAATACCTAGATCACTTTTCCACTCTCTCATAGTGTCTATTTCATTTTGTATTACCATTGAGAGAAATTGATTAATTTATAAGCATAGAATGGAATAAAATACAATGCAGTACTCCATAATAATAATAATCAATATCCCATCAGGTTTATTTTAATGTTAGAATTTAGAGAATGACATGTTGACTAAATTGACCATTCATTTTTTGTGTTCTGTTCATAGGTCGCAACATAACCATGGATAACTTCTTTACCAGCATTCCTTTGGCTGAGAATCTCCTAGAGAAGAACCTTACGCTTGTGGGGACTCTTCGCCAGAACAAGCCAGACATACCACCTGTCATGAAGCCAAACAAACTGAGAGAGAAGTACAGCTCCAAATTTGGATTCTGTGGCAACATGACAATGGTGAGCTATGTCCCGAAAAAGGGGAAGGCTGTTGTGCTGCTCAGCACAATGTATGATGACACAGCAGTGGATGACCAGAGTGTTAAGAGGAAGCCAGAAGTGATCCAATATTACAACCACACAAAATCAGGAGTGGACACAATGGATCAAATGGTTCGCACGTACACCTGCAAGCGGAGAACACGGAGGTGGCCCATGGTGCTCTGGCACAATGTGCTGGATGTTGCCACCCTCAACGCCTTCACCAGCTACACTGCACAACACCCTGGTTACATGGGTGTTGTGACTAATGCACGGCGGCTCTTCATAAAGGAGCTGTGCAAAGAGCTGGTCATGCCACACATGAGGAGACGCATGGAGGGCACGTCCCACCTCCAAACCCATATTACAGAGGCAATGGAAAGATGTGGGTTAAAAAAAGTAAGCGCAGCCACCACCCAGCCACAGGAGGGCCAAGTGAAGAGGAAGAGGTGCAAGATCTGCCCAACTGCCAAAGATCAAAAAGCCAGCAGCTGGTGTTCCAAGTGCACCAGCCCTGTGTGCAAGGAGCACACACATGTTGTTGTGATTTGTGAGGCATGTATATACTAGAATGCAACTTACTCATATGAGTTCATTTCATGAGTTTGTTTCATGAGTGTCATGAGTTCATTTTAAACATTCAGCATTCACCACAGTTCACTGCAGTAACGATACAGATTCACTAACAGTTCAAAAAGTTCAAAATTAGTTTGATCAGTTGTATGGTGTATGCTATGTGTGAGTGTGAAAAAGTGACAAATCAACATTTCAAATATTAAATGTGTTATTCTTTGGTCCAAATCACTGCTAAAATGTTTTTTGACAAAATTATTATTATAGTATGTCTTTTTTTTTTTTAAATACCACACTTGAATACATGGGTCATTTTCGACCCATGTCTGTAAACTTGATGTAATATTATAAAAACTATTTTAGTTTAGTAATTAACAAAGGAGAAACAAAAGTAATGATTTAGGGTTTTCAAAAACAAGATATTTAATAAATATTTTGAATATTTAATGATGAAATAAGTTGATTTCCAAAAATATAGCAAAGAAACACTCAACCATGCATTAAATAACACAAAGTCAATACGGGTCATTTTTGACCCATGTTGTGTCTTAGAGGGGGTTTCCATAGCTTGTGTGTCAGAGGGTTAAGTAAACTGCTACTGGTTCACGACCGCAGACAGCAGAGGGACACTTTAAAAAAAATGACTGATATTTGAACTTTCTAAATATCTACAGTAGTTTCTTAATTGGGTTGTCATACATTACATATCAACAAAACCTATTGTGTTGTATTTCTTATTGACATTTGGCCCATACTCTGCATGAGTTGCCACGAGTCATTACATGGATAAGGTGTTTATTTGGGAAAAATTATAATGAAAACACAGACATTCGACCAAAATGTAGACTTTTTATGTTATCTCAATCCTTTTTTACAATAATAATAATATTACATTTATATAACAATGTACCTCAATCTTTCAATGAAAAAAAAGTAACATATTCAAGGAAAGCCTTCCACGCATAGAGTGTCTCAGAGCAGTGGTCTTCACTATTTTTTACATGCAAGCTGCATTGATAGGACAAAGTCAATAGGAGAGCCACTTATACCGCAAAGTATGAAAAGCTTCATGAAGCTTAGCGCAAGTTCAGACAGGAAGACCTAACACTCCGTATTGCTCGTCATGGCAATACTTGCTCCCTGCATCTAAATGACAGGGAGCGCCTCTCCTCAGCTAAACCAGGCCCCTCCATTTACAAGCCTAATCATCGCACCTGTTAATCCCTCTATATATGCTCTCCCCTGTTCTATCAGCTGTCTTCCAGGTGTCAACGCGCAAGCAGCAGCAGGGCTTAGTCCCAGCTCCAGACATTATTCATCAGCTCCGTAGTCTGGCGGATTAAGCTACAGGCGGCGTTCCCCAGTCGGCTCGCGGTTCCAGCTGGCCGCCCCGCAAACCCGGACGCGGGAGGAAAAGACAAGGAAATCGGGCTCCACGGAAGTTCCTCCGGCTTAATGGAAACGGGCTACTTCACCCAAACAATTGACGCACGCCTTCAGTCTCTCAAGAGGGCATCACTGGCTTCAGGGCCGCTCAAATGCGGCGCTTCCGGCTTCACGCGGAACGGGTCCTCATCGCATGCGAAGCTTTACCCATTCTGGCTTCAAACCACAACCCCTCCTGCAGGCAGGCAGGGCTCAAGCTACATCCCATTGAAGCTACTTCCTCCTGCGCCTCACTCTAAAATAGGCGTTTGAGTAGCGCTGGCAAGAGGGGTAAGGTGAGTTCCAGGCAGTGTCGGGTGTAACATGTTACAGTATGGAGTTTCAGTAACGTATTACTTGCATTACTAATGCAGTCGGGTAATTACTACCCATTACAATGCTCAGTAACTAACGCAGTTTCAAGCTTCAACACAGCGTTACCTGAAATGAATGGTGCAACTCATTTCTAATATGCAAAAGACAAACAAATGCGTCTATGATGTATTTTCGATCAGACGAGATCTCTCTCCCGGTCTGCGTGCGAGGGGGCGGGGCAGTTTACACACACGCAGCTGCTACATGCAGCGGAGCACTCTGCGGAGGTGGCGGAGAGAACGCGCTCCGAGGTGTGGTTAAACTTTACCCGTCTCGACGTGGAGAATGCTCGTTGCCAAAAGTGCAATAAGAGTTTAGCTTTTATCTAAACATTTATCAAAAGTGCAGCACATTCAGACAGAGGAATGCACCGTTTTCGACTGTCTAGCAGCTCTGTAGCCCCATCCACGAGTAACGTTTCCACGTCAGGTGTCATGTATGCTGGCAGCAACACACAGAGTTCACTAAATTATACAAACATGGGTTAATGATTAGAGGTAACTGAGTATTTTATTTCGTTGGGCTAGAGTCTTTCCCAGGCTGTTTTCCGGGAATAATAGTCAAAGCCGTCAGGTGCAGCATAGGCAAGACGACAAGATTTGTCATAACTTTAACGAAAACGTCTGCTACCACCCATATCGTACATTCCTCCACACCTGTAGTCCTGCAAGGACGCTCATCCGAGGTCTGTATGCCCCAGGCGCAACGCAGCTTTGCCGGTACCTCGCGCCAGGAACCACATGGAAAATAATCTTTCAAACCCCCCCCCCCCACCCGCATTAACGCCACACATTAGCAGCGGCGTATCTACTCACTCAGACACTCAATGAGTCTTCGTTTTTATTCACGGATGCTGCCCATCCGTGGGGTTTTGGGGAGTTTCTTCAGGGAGAAAGAGAAGTTCACGTAAGATGATAGAAGACAGTCTAATCACCCAATCAAGTGCATTTATGTCTCACTGTGGGGTAATTAAACTGCTAATTAAGCTAGGCCCATATCATGGGTCATGTTTCAGTATTTACCTAAGCATACATCATTTTATGCTGCGCATATTGTCTCATTTATATTGGTTCATGCTCACATGGCTTACGATAAGCCAGGGTATAACATTCATGTCTCATTGTACTCAAGCTAACAGCTGCATTACATTGTCTACATCTCCCTCTTCCCCCGGACATCGACTCGTGCCGGCTATCCTAGATCTCTCAGTTTACCTATGGTAAACATGCATATAACTGGTGGTGGTGTCTTAATAGCATTCCAGGGCTTCGTCCAGGATAGGTGCAGCAACCCTGCCGCAATCAAGGTAATTATTCCTCATCCCTACAACAACCAGACGGCCATCCAAGATCTCTCTTCCCTGGTATTTATACATTTAGTGGTAGTGTTCATCTGTGCACGTTTAACCCTGCATCGCAGGTCATCGACCATCGTGTCGGCTATGTTTAGTGGTAGTGTTCAAGTAAGCCCGGCGCTGATTCCGGCCGTCGACTTCCGAGTCAGCATCCTATGATGTACAGTAAGCCCAGCAGAGAACAGTAAGCCCGGCAGCGATTCCGACCGTTGTCTAGTGGTAGTGTTCTCGTAAGTCCGGCGCTGATTCCGGCCGTCGACCTTCGGGTCAGCATCTTATGATGTACAGTAAGCCCGGCAGTGATTCCGGCCGATTGTTTAATCCACATGTTAATCTCTCATTTCATCCATAGATCACCGCAGTCAGCCCGCAAGACGTTCCGGAACCTCTGCCCAGGAGCCAGCGCTCAATCCGTCAGGATTCCTCCCCTGCATCTCCTCTCTCTCTCTTAAATAGAAGCCCCCTAGAAAGGCACCTCGAATCAGCAGGTTTATGAGGAAGGGCTTAGCGCGTCCACCCTCAAAACATATGATTCGCTTGGAGAACGTTTGCGACGTTTTGCTTTCCGTAGGCTTCACACTTAAAACTGTTCTCATCTCCACCGTGTGTGCCTTCATGTGCTACTGCGCCACTGATCGCCACCTCAATACATCCGGGGCCTCTTAGCGGGAATTCAGTTTAACGTTCGCTGTTCCGATCCCGGCTTTCCCAGCCTGTTCACAAACCAGTCAGTCAAACTCATCCTCAAAGGTCTCATTAAAACTTCTCCCCCCGTTTTAGACCGGAGACGCCCTATTACACTCTCCACTTTACGCCTCATGCTCTCCAAGCTTAGAAGTGGGGTATTCTCCCCTTATATCGATGCACTACTCGACGCTCTATTTCTCCTAGCTTTTTATGCCTTTCTCAGACCAGGCGAATTTACCACCGCTTCCCTTACTTTCGATTCCAATCGAGACGTCAGCTTTTCTGACTTTCCTTTCACGCTAGCCATTTTTAGTTTATATCTTAAACACTCCAAATGCGGCGGCGCCTGCTCCGTCATCGCCGCCCGCATCGATTCCCAGTTCTGCCCTTATAAGGCCATGATCAAGTTCCTACGGCTTAGACCTACCTTTAATCCTCTCTCGCCATTATTCCTTATCTCAGGGAATTTTCCTTTAACACAACGACAGTTCAATGTCTACTTAAAACAAGTCCTCATTAAATCCGGGTTATCACCCCTTCTATACACGGGGCACTCCTTCAGAATAGGCGCAGCTACTTCCGCTGCCAATCAAGGCGTCTCATCCTCATCCCTGCAACAACTCGGACGGTGGTCCTCCTCCGCTTTCTCATCCTACATTCGCCCTGACCTCAATGCCGTGCTGGCTATCCAAAGGTCTCTCCAACCTTAAACAAATTGGTACGTATGCATATAACTGGTGGTGGTTCTTAGTATGTCAGCACGTATGTTGCCCCACGGCTCATGTTTATTTCTGCATATTTAAACCTGTATGTCCAGGCTGTAAAACCTTCGGGTCTGTATAATGTGTCCCTGCTAAAGCAGGTTGCCCCGCAAGAGAAAAGGTTCGGGAAGCCTCGCACGTTCCGGGCACCCGGGGCACTGGTCGGGTCGCTCGGTGCGTCCGGGTAGTCCCCGCTCACCCGGGATGCGCCGTACGTCCGGGACGCCCTGTATGGCCAGGATGCCCCCTCCGGGATGCCCCGTACGTCCGGGAAGCCCTGTGTGGATGCCCTGTACGATCCAGGATGCCCTGTACGGCCAGGATGCCCCGTATGTCCGGGTTGCCCTGTACGTCCAGGATGCCCCGTACGTCCGGGAAGCCCCGTATGTCCGGGTCGTGAAACCTCCGGTCCGTATAATGTTTCCCTGCTAAAGTCAGGTTACCCCGCACATTCGGGAAGCCTCGCACGTTCCGGGCACCCGGGGCACTGGTCGGGTCGCTCGGTGCGTCCGGGTAGTCCCCGCTCACCCGGGATGCCCCGTACGTCCGGGACGCCCTGTACGGCCAGGATGCCCCCTCCGGGATGCCCCGTACGTCCGGGACGCCCTGTATGTCCAGGAAGCCCCATCCGGGATGCCCCGTCTGTCCGGGATGCCCCGTACGGCCGGGAAGCCCTGTACGTCCAGGAAGGATGCCCGGGAGGCATCAGTCGCTTAAATCCTCACATGTATTAACCTCTCCTTTCCATCCATAGATTTCCGCTGCATCCCACAAGGTAAGATTATTCACATTCAGTACTTCATACTTCATTCTTTTGGGGGTTCATCGGAAACGGTTCTTCCCTTCCCGATTGATATCCTACTAAAACCTGGGCCTAATCGCCAAAACAACATTCATTCATTTGTGATGAACTGTCATCATTATGTTTCATTGATATAATGTGACCGATAATAAATATGTATTCCATACATCATGTCTCTCCTGATTGAAATGAAGCTTAGCGCAAGTTCAGACAGGAAGACCTAACACTCCGTATTGCTCGTCATGGCAATACTTGCTCCCTGCATCTAAATGACAGGGAGCGCCTCTCCTCAGCTAAACCTATCACGCCCCTCCATTTACAAGCCTAATCATCGCACCTGTTAATCCCTCTATATATGCTCTCCCCTGTTCTATCAGCTGTCTTCCAGGTGTCAACGCGCAACCCTCCTCCACCCCTTCGCCTCCTGCTTTCAACTCCATGCATGCACACACATGCATTTCCAAACATTGGACTACCTATGCTGTAAATGTATTATCTTTTCAATTTACACACGGCATCTATTGCTCGTCTGTCCGTCCTGGGAGAGGGATCCCTCCTCTGTTGCTCTCCCTGAGGTTTCTCCCATTTTTTCCCTTTAAACTGGGTTTTCTTCGGAAGTTTTTCCTTGTACGATGTGAGGGTCTAAGGACAGAGGGTGTCGTATTGTCATACTGATATTCTGTACAAACTGTGAAGACCACTGAGACAAATGTAACATTCGTGATATTGGGCTATATGACTAAACATTGATTGATCGATTGATTGAACTCAGGACCAAGCTTAACCTTCTCCCTTCCAACCGGACCTAACCACTTATCACCACCACCAGTGTCTAGACCCAGGGGGATTCATCGGAAACGGTTCTTCCCTTCCCGATTGATATCCTACTAAAACCTGGGCCTAATCGCCAAAACAACATTCATTCATTTGTGATGAACTGTCATCATTATGTTTCATTGATATAATGTGACCGATAATAAATATGTATTCCATACATCATGTCTCTCCTGATTGAAATACAGTTTTAATAAGCATGTCTGCTTCCGATTTAGGAGGTGCACACGCAGCGTCTCGTTCTAACTGACTAATGGTAATGTTTACATGGATTTATTCACCCCTCGATTCTATTGGCTCTAACGGTTAGAAAGAGGTGTCAATCACCCAAATCGACCAATGGGTTCCAGAGATAGGGCCCTGTGTAATGCATGCAGGTCTGCCTGGCACCTGGCAAAGCATTACGCATGTGGACAAAAGTGGTATAGGTCAGGGAGAATATTTCAAAAATGTCAAAAACAGTTGTATTTGAATGGAATGAATACCCATAGTGATATTTCAATTACATAAAATGAGTTTTACACTGTGGTACCTGAGAAAGGTCAAATGGCACTGATGGCACCAAATGTACATAAAGGTGAGTCCGCCTGGGCCTACATGTGTGAGGAATTGCAGTATCTCCTTCTCCTTTTTTCTGTTTGTTTGTCTATCTGTTTGTCTGTCTTCCTGGCTGGGCGTGGTTGACCTACCTTCCGTTTTCCGCCAACTCACCTCCGCTCCTGTTTCTCATCATCACTGATTACCACCACTCACCTGCTGCTGCTTAAAACTCCGGTTCGATCATCAGACTTCGCCAGTTCTTCGTATACTCACAGTGGTAAACTCCAGTTCCGGCTGACTAGTATTGCTAGTCTTTTTGTTTACTCTTCCAGTTGGAATTTTTCCTATACTAATCCTGTTCTGTTTTGTGCCTGTTCCAGATACTCCATATTCCATTCCATCCTGCCTGCCACGTCCAGCCCAACCTCCGTCTCATCCCTGCTCCACGTTCTTCCCACTCTGTTGAGAGTCTACTTTGTCTCCTGCCTGTTTTTTGAGGAACGTAAATAAATCTAGTTTTTTTGACACTACACCTAATTGGCAGCACGAGACGTTCCAGCGGATCTCTCAGAGCTGATCTCCTTAGTGTCTCGTTTGGACGGTCGTCTGCGGGAGCGCCGAGCTGAGCGAACACGGAGGGATTCACCAGCCTCACTCAGTAAGCCCAGTTTTTCTTCCTACTCTGCTCACTCGGTGTCTAGACCTCCCTCTTTTCCCCCGTCGTCCAGTGTGCGCACCTCTTCTCAGGAGGAGCCCATGCAACTGGGTCGTGCTAGACTTTCTCTGGAGGAGCGTCAGCGCCGGATAGGTGCAGGCCAATGCCTGTATTGTGGAAAGACTGGGCATAGCATTCCCAACTGCCCAGTACGGCCAAACTGGGAGGCTCGTCAGTAAGATTGGGGGTCCTGACGAGTCCACAGCAATCATCTCTAACCCCATCCTTGACTCGTTTTCTTATTTCCGCCAAGCTCTGTGTTAGTTCTATGACATTGCCTCTCCAGGCTCTCATTGATTCTGGTGCGGAGGATAGCTTTTTGGACCAGGAGCTAGCTGAACAGCTGGGACTCTGCTTGGAGCCGCTAGAGGAACCGTTAACTGCCTATGCTCTAAATGGACAAATCATCTCCTCAGTCACAGCACAGTCACCCCTTGTGACTTTAATCACCTCCGGAAACCACCGTGAACTTATCCAGTTTAAGGTAATATCCTCTCCTTCTACACCTCTGGTTTTGGGTTACCCGTGGCTACGTACTCACAACCCACACATTGATTGGGCAAAGGGAAGGATTATTGAATGGGATCAGCACTGTCTCGCTAACTGCCTGTGTTCTGCCCTACCTTCAACTTCTGTTTCCCCAAATCCTGTTGTCTGCCCTGATGCATCTGTAGATTTGACTGGTGTTCCTACTACTTACCACGACCTGCGTTGGGTCTTCAGCAAAGAGAGGGCTCTCTCTCTTCCTCCCCACCGACCCTACGACTGCCCTATTGATCTGCTCTCTGGAGCTCCTCTACCCTCCAGCCGCCTCTACAATCTGTCCCGTCCTGAGAGGGAGGCTATGGAGCTTTATATCACGGACTCTGTGGCTGCTGGTATTATTCGTCCCTCCTCTTCTCCTGTGGGTGCCGGGTTCTTCTTTGTAGGCAAGAAGGATAAGTCGCTACGACCTTGCATAGACTTTCGGGGGTTAAACAATATCACGGTCAAGAACAAGTACCCATTACCCCTTCTCACCTCAGCTTTTGAACCTCTCCAAGAGGCAACCCTGTTCACCAAGCTTGACCTTCGAAATGCCTATCATCTGATCCGCATCCGCCAGGGGGATGAATGGAAGACAGCGTTTAACACTCCATTGGGCCATTTTGAATATCTGGTCATGCCTTTTGGTCTCACTAACGCCCCAGCAGTTTTCCAGTCTATGATCAATGATGTCTTGCGTGACTTCCTTAACCGCTTTGTCTACTTAGACGACATCCTGATTTTCTCCAGGAATCAGGAGGAACACGAGAACCATGTCCGCACGGTCCTACAGAGACTGCTGGAGAACAAGCTCTATGTTAAGGCGGAGAAGTGCGAGTTCCACCAGAACCGGATCAGCTTCCTGGGCTACATCATCAGTCAGGGCAAGGTGGAGGCAGACCCTGGAAAGATCAAGGCAGTGGTGGAGTGGCCAGTCCCAACTACAAGGAGGGAGCTCCAGAGGTTTCTGGGATTTGCAAACTTTTACCGTCGCTTCATCCGGAACTTCAGTAAGGTAGCTGCACCTCTCTCCAGACTCACCTCCATCAACATCACGTTCTGTTGGACTCCAGAGGCTAACAGAGCTTTCATTAAACTCAAGTCCTTGTTCACCTCAGCTCCCATCCTTATTCAGCCAGACACAGAGAAGCAGTTTGTTGTGGAGGTGGACGCGTCTGATACTGGAGTAGGAGCAGTTTTGTCTCAGATGGCTGGTCCTGATAACATCCTCCATCCCTGTGCTTTTTTTTCACGTCGCCTCTCTCCTGCGGAGCGCAATTATGATGTTGGTAACAGGGAGCTTCTGGCTGTTAAGTTGGCACTAGAGGAGTGGAGACACTGGCTCGAAGGCAGCAAGCAGCCTTTCCTGGTCTGGACGGACCACAAGAATCTCTCCTACATCCAGTCGGCGAAGCGACTGAATTCCCGACAGGCCAGATGGGCTCTGTTCTTCTGTCGCTTCGACTTTTGCCTCACCTTCCGCCCTGGCTCCAGGAATGTAAAGCCCGATGCTCTGTCTAGGCTATACTCTCCTGACTCTCCTGATCCTCCAGATGCTTCAATCCTTCCCAAGAGTTGTGTAGTAGGCGCCCTCTCTTGGGAGATTAATAACACCATCCTGGAGGCATTGAGAGAGCAACCAGATCCAGGCAATGGTCCTCCGAACCGTCGGTTTGTTCCTGATGCTGCCCGCTCCAAGGTTCTACAGTGGGTCCACAATTCCCGGTTCTCAATCCATCCCGGAGTAAACCGCACTCTTTCTTTCCTGAAGAGACATTTCTGGTGGCCAACGATCAACAGGGACACTCTGGAGTACGTTTCTGCCTGTCCCACGTGTGCTAGGAGTAAGTCCTCCCACCAGTCTCCTGCAGGGTTGCTCCAGCCCCTACCTATCCCTAGTCGTCCCTGGTCACACATCGCACTGGATTTTGTTACCGGCCTGCCCCCCTCCCAGGGCAACACCACAATCCTCACTGTAGTAGACCGGTTTTCCAAGTCAGCTCACTTCGTTGCTCTTCCAAAACTCCCGTCAGCCCTGGAGACCTCCCAACTCCTCACAGAACATGTTTTCCGGTTACATGGTATCCCTGCCGACATTGTCTCAGACCGCGGTCCCCAGTTCACCTCTCGAGTTTGGAGGGAGTTTTGTCAATCCCTGGGAGCCTCAGTCAGCCTGACTTCTGGATATCACCCCCAATCAAACGGCCAAACAGAACGAACTAATCAGGACCTGGAGTCAGCTCTCCGCTGCATCACCGACCGAAACCCCTCTACTTGGAGCTCTCATCTCTCCTGGGTTGAGTACTCCCACAACGCTCTTACCTGCTCCGCTACTGGTCTCTCCCCCTTTGAGGCTTCATTGGGGTACCAGCCGCCCCTGTTCCCCGAAGAGGAGCGAGACTTGGCAGTTCCCTCAGTCCAGCAGCATGTGCGTCGCTGTCAGAAAATCTGGAGAGATACACGATCTGCCCTTCTCCAGACTTCGGCACGGAACCAGCGATCAGCCAACCGTCACAGAAAGGCAGCTCCTCTATACGTCCCAGGCCAGTCAGTCTGGTTGTCCTCCCGCAACATTCCTCTCATCTCTGAGTCCAAGAAGCTTTCCCCACGCTTCATTGGTCCTTTTCCCATCCTAAGGATCATTAACCCTTCCGCAGTTCGGTTGAAGCTTCCCAGAGCTCTGAGAATTCACCCCACTTTCCACGTGTCTCAGATTAAGCCGGTTCACACCAGTGAATTGAGCCCTCCGGCCTTACCCCCTCCTCCCGCCCGTATCATCGACAATCACCCTGCTTATACGGTGCACCGTCTTTTGGACGTCAGACGTCGGGGCAGGGGTTTCCAGTATCTGGTGGACTGGGAGGGTTATGGCCTCGAGGAGCGATGCTGGGTTCCTCGTTCCCGTATCCTGGACCCAATCATGGTGAGGGCCTTTCACAGGGCTCATCCAAACAAGCCTGGTGGTCGCCAGGTGGCTCCCATTGAGGGGGGGGGGGGTACTGTGAGGAATTGCAGTATCTCCTTCTCCTTTTTTCTGTTTGTTTGTCTATCTGTTTGTCTGTCTTCCTGGCTGGGCGTGGTTGACCTACTTTCCGTTTTCCGCCAACTCACCTCCGCTCCTGTTTCTCATCATCACTGATTACCACCACTCACCTGCTGCTGCTTAAAACTCCGGTTCGATCATCAGACTTCGCCAGTTCTTCGTATACTCACAGTGGTAAACTCCAGTTCCGGCTGACTAGTATTGCTAGTCTTTTTGTTTACTCTTCCAGTTGGAATTTTTCCTATACTAATCCTGTTCTGTTTTGTGCCTGTTCCAGATACTCCATATTCCATTCCGTCCTGCCTGCCACGTCCAGCCCAACCTCCGTCTCATCCCTGCTCCACGTTCTTCCCACTCTGTTGAGAGTCTACTTTGTCTCCTGCCTGTTTTTTGAGGAACGTAAATAAATCTAGTTTTTTTGACACTACACCTAAGTCTCCGTCCCAAGTGTTCTGCATAGCGGGTTCAAGTTTTGAGTCTCTTTACGAGGAGCGTAACAACATGTGCCAACATATTCAAAACAAATTCAAGTTTCACTAAGTTATCATCAATCTTGACACAGGGTAGTTATGATATATTGTGGTTTGGATCCCTAAAGGTTTTGGGCTACTATCCCATCATTCAAGGGTGGTTTTCACTATAGTTAATGGGTTTCTTTTAGACAGAGATTATAATTTAATTAGTTTTACTATGTTCCAGAGGTGGGACCAAGTCATTGTTTTGCAAGTCCGAGTCAAGTCTCAAGTCTCAAGTCTTTGCGCTCAAGTCCAAGTCAAGTCTCAAGTCAGGATGGGCAAGTTCAAGTCAAGTCCCAGTCCTACACTTTGACAAAACAAGTCTTAAACAAGTCATTATGTGCTTTTCACCAAATGTAATGACATCGATCAACAGAATAATACTTAATAATCAAACCACTCTTTATTAGTCACATTAATAATTTAATAATCAATTTTCTCTCTGCTGGTAAAGTAACGTGTTTTTCTTCTATTTTAAGAGGGATCAGTAAGGTAAGGCTACCGTGACGGTTTGATTCAGAAGGAGTTTAATGTATAAGATCCCTGATGTTGAGGTGACCAGAATGTTTATTTCCACTGTGTACAACATGTTATAAGGGACCCACAATCTTTATGATAATGTGCAGCGAGGCGGTCTCTATGGGGAAAATAACACCTGAATCTAGATCCCTCTGCAGGTGGTACTTTAAAGGAGACTATCATGCTATATTTGAACAATATATTGTAGGGCCATACCTATATAAAGTATATAAATATAGGTTTTTTTTCAAAATACCAAAAAGATCCTGCATTTCAGCCATGCCTCATTTCGATCTATTTGCTCTTTCCAGCGCTGTTTTTGCAGGGGGCTGATTCTGTGAGCTGCAGCTGACCACGCCCCCCTGCAGCTAACCACGCCCCCTGCAGGAGAGGGGAGCGTGCTCTGAGATCAGCTGCTGGGCTGCAGCGGGGAGAAGAGGGGGACAAAAAGAGATCTCCGTCCTCCGTGTTTTATTCTTATAGAAGTAAGAAGCGTATGCATGTCAATTTAAAAAATATTTTTTAAATCAATAAAATCATTTTCTAAATCCATAAAAACATTTCAATTAATATTGGGAGTCATGTCGTTACTTTGTTGAGAATGTGGCCATGTGTAATAAGTGGCCATGTGTAATAAGCGGGATAATGATAATAACATAACGGGATAATAACACCTTCATGCCGATCTAGATCCCTCCGCTTCGCGTCGGGCTCCTGATCAGCCTGTCGGTGTTCTTTTCCCCATAATGACCGCGTCGCTGCACATTATCCCTTACATATGATTATAGAGTCATTATTCATTTGTTTTAAAGCAGGAGGCGCAAACGCTTGCCTCGGGGAGGGAGAAAAAGAGCCACAGCGGAGAATAAACAGAAGGGCAACCATGGCAACCATGCAAGGGAAGTCTTCTTCGCTGCTTTTGTGGCAGACTACAGCGCCACTTACAGGCCTGGCATATGTACTACAGCGTCTCCAGCGCTTTCGAGCGGCAATGGCCGGCCGTGGCACAACCTCTCATTCACCTGATAGGTGGAGAATTGACCAATAGCCGTAGCACCACTTTACTGACATCAGTAAAGTGTTCACATCTGGATCAGTCTGTATCAGATCCGTTTGCAGCCCCTTTTTTAGAGATTTGGGTATGGAGGAAAAGAGAGAGGGTTGTGTTTTCTGACACTTGGTGAGTCCCCTGGAACACCGGGGACACATATTCATGTATAAAAGACGTATAAACGTGCATTTTGCATGATAAGTAAGTATGATTAGCATCCTTTAAGTATATTTTGATGCTAATATTTTTGTACTTTTACTTGTAACATTTTGAATGCAGGACTTTTTATTATAACCGAGTATTCCTACACTCTGGTACTTTACTCAAGTACAAGATCTGAACTTCTCCCACCACTGACAATAAATCCTGAGTAGTTACCAAAAAAAAACCTGCTCTGAAGGTTATTTTCATTTTACAAATCCTGCACTCTGTTGTGTTCTGATATACTCCTGCCAATAGGGGGCGCCGTTTAACCAGAGTAATGTAGAGATGTAATGTAGACAATGTAGAGAGAAGAAGCGTATGCCCACGAGTTGATGCATGAACTAGTGATGGGAATTCCGATTCCTTTCGGGGACACAAATCTTTTGATTCAGTTCACTTGAAAGATTCGTTCACTGATTCGTTCACCGGTTCGCGAACGACTTCTGGTGATTTGCAAGTTCGCGAACGATTCGTCTTTGTACTTAATTCGTTCAGTGAGTCTTCACTACTGCCGAAGTCCGTACAAGAAGTTTGCTGGCGTAACATTTATGATATTAAAACACATTTTACACCTCACCTTGTTGCCCCATGAATTATGCTCTGGGAATAGGCTACATATTATTTAAGAAATATAATTGGCCATTGTTAAATCTCTCATACATTTGTGCCTGACTATACGATGTATTACAGCAGGCTAGCACATTATACTTTCAAACCCATGCATGGACTATGTGCTTAAATCCCAAAGCATTAAACTCCATTTGGCCGAGTTCAAAGTGAATACAAAAATATATCCTCTACATCGGTGACGATTTATTCATATTCTATAGTATGTACGATTTATTCATATTCTATAGTATGTACCCATCTATGTTTACCTTTAGCTTAGCTAGCGGCTAAGCTAGTGGGACGCTACGGAGCCCAGCTATCCGCCCTCTGAAGCTTTTAGGGCCGACAGGGAGAGGAGAATGTCCCGCTAACGCTGTGTGTGTGTTTCACATTAGCGGGACGCTATGGAGCTCAGGTATCCACAGTGGCGGCCGGCCCATAGGGACGCTAGGGGCGCCGCCCCACCTCTTGCCAGATACAAAATAAAAAATTCAAAAATATATTAAATAAAAAAATATATATTTAAAAAAAATATATTTAAAAGAATATATATTTTATATTTTAATTTTTAATGAACAAGGTAAATATCATACAATTAGTATCACAAAAATGTATAATCTACAATACAATCTCGTTTAAAATTGTGTTACGATGTCTAAAGTTACTGATAAGTCACCTGTTTCCTGCCTGGCCTTGCCCATGGCATTAGTTTATCATTACGGGGCAGAGCCCCCGAGCGAAACAGCAGCAACCAGCAGGTTGCAAAAGTCTCAATAGTAAACTGTGCCGCCGAAACATAATTTCAGCCAATCAGCCCCGTCAAATATTTTGGTCACGTGGGCGCTCACGTTGGCGCCCATGTTGCTTACGTGCGTTGACGTGATTTGTGTTTTAGACTCGTGAGTAACCAAGGTGACGCAGTATTTGGATGAGAATGGTGTGCAGGTGGAGTCGCCGGAGCCTCGGTCCGCCCAAGAGCTACTCTCCAATCCTTTTGAAAGGAGAAGTTTGGGAGATGAATTGATACTTAAAGACCTTGGACCGGACCAACCCGATTTGTATATATCACAGCAGGCTCGTGAAAAAGACAAAACGTATCAACAAGGCTTCTCACATGGCTAGCTGGATGCAAACAGGTAAATGCTATCTTTTGTTTCACATGCTTGCTCTTCAAACAGCCGGGGACAGATACGATCTGTTCAGAAACTAGACAAAAGTTAAACAAGTACAAACCACAGACTGTCTGTGTCATGGAGAATACAGTCGCTGGTTTATTTATGTCTGTAGGCCGTTGTTGTGAGTGTGTACGGTCGGAGCATATATAGCGTTAGCTTAGCCAAGCTCCATTCAGGGAACAAGCATTCGAAAAGGTTTTTCGCCTGCCGTCTGTCTGCAGACTTGTCAAAGCATTAATTCATGGTTTTTACTAACCGGTATCAGTATGTTGTTACGTCGGCATCATTTAGAAACGTGTATTACAATGTAATCACGGTAAAATATGTTCATGTTGTTGTAGCTGTAGCTCCCGAGCCAGCGCGTCTTGTTTGAATGATGCGAGTAAACACAGCTGACAGCTGCGGTGAAACTCGAGCGACTAGAACGATGTGATAGGAGCGTTTAGAGCGAATTGAATATTCGCATCGCGTCCGGTCTGAACGCAGCATTAAAGCGAGCTCCACGCTGCACTGGAAACGCGCCATTACATCACCAGAAGTCCTAATTTAAGGGGTCATTTGTCCCAAAAAAATTTTTTTTACTCACTCTATCAATAGCCCCACCAAAAATATTTTCCACCAGCCGCCACTGTATCCACCATCTGAAGCTTTTAGGGCCGACAGGGGGAGGAGAATACAACGATGTGTGTATTTATCGCTAAGCTAGCTGGACTCTACGGTTCAGGTATCCGTCCTCTTTATTACGGACAGGTGTGTGTGTGTGTGTGTGGTGTGTGTGTGTGTGTGTGTGTGTGTGTGTGTGTGTGTGTGTGTGTGTGTGTGTGTGTGTGTGTGTGTGTGTGTGTGTGTGTGTGTGTGTGTGTGTGTGTGTGTGTGTGTGTGTCGGAGCTCAAGCTCTGATTACACAACCCAGTCTCACGGCATTTCGTGTTCACCAACACGATTTTTAATCTATTGATTCGTGTTCACCATCACGATTTGCCCCTTTTTTTCGTGTTGCACAGCACGATTTTAAAAGCAATGTATTTCTACTGGTAACGTGTTTCGTGCCTGCAGGCTGCAGCACGTATTTTTCTCCGGTCGGTCGTGGAAGACCGGAAGCTGTGTGGTTCATAAAAACGTGTTCTTACTCAATATCAAGCCACAATTATTGCTTTTATTTTAAATCGTATAATTTCAGACTTTTGTTGCCGTCTGTGAGGAAAATAAATGGGGCTCAGAGCCTCAGGATACTGAAATCTGTATTTTTAAATATTTTTTCCTTCTAATTTGTTATTATTTTCAAAATAACACACTGTTATTTACTCACCAATAACACACAATTATCCTTGCTTTTATTTATTGGTTTAATTCCATAATCTCTGGCTTTTTTGGTGTCCGCCAGGAACTGAATTTCAAAATAAAAATAACCGGAAACAGACGTAGGCCTGTAAGGGATATTTCGAGCATCATTGCGATTGTCAACATTTCTGAGTTTAGGATGGCCGAAGACACTACACTACCCATAATCCCCAGCTATCGTTTAGGACTACAGTTCCCGTAAGGTTACGCAGAGCGTCAAACAGCTGTGTGAAATGGAACGAAACCACGCCAGACTATCCAAAACTGGAATCGAACACCCCCCCAGAACTACACATGCTGGCTCTTGTGTTTCGCAAAATGTTCAAGGGGACGTCACGTCTCTACTGAACGTTTTCGTTTTTCCCACAATTAGAAGTTGCCATTAGTAAACACATTGGTGTTATCAAATGTAAAACATATAATTAATAAATGGGTGAAAATCGCTGTCCATAATGCGCAGCATTAATATATAGCATTAATATATACCCACATGACAGCTCATTGCTACTTTGTAATTCTACTCCACTACAATTCAGAGGTTAAGCTGGTATTTTTACTCCACTGCATTTATTTGAGTTACTTTGCAGATTCTGATTAATTATGTGAAATATAAACAACACTTAAATCAGACTTTAGTTACACCCGAGTAAAATTCAGGTAAGGTAATTGTCAAGTGCCAACAATCAGGAGAGATATTTGATAGTTGGTGCTTGAGAAGACTAAATATGTATCTGCAATTGACATGAATGGAAACAAGTCATAAAGTATATTCATTACTCGTTATTCTCTACTAATAGTTAATTAAAGACTGTATATTATGGCTATTTTGCACATCCCCTTCAAGATTTTCAAAGGTTTATTGACATATCATACACAACTACGGTGTAGTTATGCAATGAATGAAAAACTTGGGTCACAGGTTCCTCAACAGTGCATTACAAGACATCTATCAATATGTGTGTACCTCCACCATTACACTGTCATATTCTGCACATTTCTTATTCTATCTACATACATAAGAGTATAATTAATGTGTATAATATCAGTTAAAATAAGTGCTTCAACATAGTTAACATTGCAGGAAAGCAATATATTAGACGTTAATTACTTTGTCAGGCTTAATATTTAATATTTAATGTTTAAATAAAGGTTAATCCGTTTTTCTGTTTTGCACCTCCTCCTATTAATATCTGTGCATCCTGCACTAAACTGTTTTATTGTAGAGATCACTTATAGTATCTTCTTGATTTTTTATATTCTATATTTCTATATTTATACTTTCCCCCTATGAAAGTATGTACTCTGTACAATAATTCAATAACGTGCTTTAACCACTAGGAGGTGCACACAAGGTGCACACAGCCATAATAACTTTGTATTATTGGTGTGTATGTACAACATCTGAAGATGTATAGTTTTATGCATGCTTTCACATCATTTTACAGCATATTGCTATACTATTTCAGACTCAGTATTTACATTCTTACATTCAAAGAAAATCAGTAATATCTTTAAAAACTACAGTCCTTTTATATCAGCTGTGCACCGTTATGGTGTAAATATAACCTATCTATGAATTAGATCAAATGTAAAAGTCAGCCGAATTAGTGTTGATACTGCAAGGAGACGTATTGTGTGAAGAGAAATTGAAGATGTTGTTTAATTGTTGATATATTTATGATCCACGTCAAGTATTCAGTTTCGGTGCCATTTCTTCCAGTTTTTCCAAAGGTCTTCTCATCAGGGCTCTATAAATAAAGAACTACGGCATATCTGTAATATGTAATGCAGCCGAACCGTGTATTACAATGCCGTTATGTGATGACTTTCAAAGAGAAAAGCAAGAGCACTCGGAATTAAGTATTATTTTATACTTTTAAAATGTTTTCCGGATTTCATATAATATAAACACCAAATCCCAGCATGCATTGCGGCTAACACATCCAATCAGCGTAGCTGAGGATCTTGGGTAATCGCTCGAAATGCCCACGTCTGTTTCCGGTTATTTTATTTTGAAATTCAGTTCCTGACGAACACCAAAAAAGACCGAGATTATGGAATTAAACCAATAAATAAAAGCAAGGATAATTGTGTGTTATTGGTGAGTAAATAACAGTGTGTTATTTTGAAAAGAATAACAAATTAGAAGGAAAAAAAGATTTTAAAAATACGAGGCTCTGAGCCCCATGTATTTTCATCACAGACGTAAGGTAATCTTCGTCATAACTAGCAAACTAAACATCATGTACATGTACTGCACAAATAATCGAAATAAAAACTCATTATCGCATACAATGACATCAAACGCATTTTAATGGCCAAATGAACCCAAATAGGCATTTTCCACGGGGAATAAACACGAAGGGTCGGCCATGTTGTTGATCACGTGGGGAGCTGTTGCAGCGTCCATAGCAACCACCTTAGCAACCTGAATGTGTTACACATTCATGAAGTAATCTTCGTCATAACTAGCAAACTAAACATCATGTACATGTACTGCACAAATAATCAGAAATAAAAACTATTACTCGCATAAATGAGATCAAAACGCATTTAATGGCCAAATGAACCTTAAAATAGGCATTATGAAGGTCCATGGGACGCCCCTGCCCGTAGAAGCCTGACGGGCAAGGGGTCCGCTGTGTCCGCAATGAAGGTCTATGGACGCCCTGCCCGTAGAAAATGACGGGAAAGGGTACCCTGTACGTAATTATAGCGACGGGGAGGGGCCCTGACCGTCCGTCAATATGTGACGGGATGGGAGTGAGAACGTGTGTGTGTGGTGTGTGTGTGTGTGTGTGTGCTGTGTGTGTGTGTGGGTGTGTGTCGTGTGTGTGTGTGTGTGTGTGTGTGTGTGTGTGTGTGTGTGTGTGTGGTGTATTCTGCTTTTTCATTTTAGCCGGAAAAGGGCAGGACTACGTCTACTTCCAGAAAAGCTGAAGAGAGCCTGTCTGTGGCCCCTCAGGACGACCCAGAAGCTTCAACCTCACACTCACAACCTCAGCTTAATGATGTGAGTATTTCTATTTTCAACATCATTCATAATGGTCCTAGACAAAGTAAAATCTCTTGTTTGTTGCCACTCATATTAAACACACTCACAAATAAACCCATACACACACAATTGAAGACATGTTGAACATGCATTCCTGGCACACGCGCGCGCACGCACACACGCACGCACCACGCACGCACACACCCACCCACACACACACACACACACACACACACACACACCACACACACACACCAGAAATTAAT